>NW_010161538.1:16388-28417 GCF_000695765.1 Mesitornis unicolor | reverse complement strand
CCACAGTGCAGGACCCGGCACTTGGCCTTGTAAATACGTGCAGCCTATTTAGCATTTCTGAATGTGTTAAATGCTGTTTTGAGATACGAACATTGTTTGAAGTTTCAAATCAATACTTAAATGATTCCTGATGTTCAGATAGTTCTGCACTTTAGCTCTTGGGAAACTTGGTAATTTTTTATTTGATTTCTATGAAACTTTGTTCTGGCAGTAGAGAAATATTTGTGGTATGTTTTATTTCTAAATCCCCTTGATGCTAAATTATTTTCGGAGGATTCTCCCAGCTATTAGAACAGCGTTTTGAAGTAATGAAACCTGGTTATTGAAGCTTAAAAAAAAAAAAGAACTTTGCTGTAGACGTTGCTGGTGCAATATTAGTACTGTGTTTCCGTGTCATTTATTTTCGGAGGATTCTCCCAGCTATTAGAACAGCGTTTTGAAGTAATGAAACCTGGTTATTGAAGCTTTAAAAAAAAAGAACTTTGCTGTAGACATTGCTGGTGCAATATTAGTACTGTGTTCCCGTGTCATGGGTATTGTCATTATCCAGCTATTGAGTGGGTGTTCCAGACCGTGGGAAGAAAATGATTCTTGAAGAAATACTACTTTAACTGATTGCTCCAAAGAAGTGTACACTGTACATTTGATGTAGTAATTTGAAAGAATCAAATATTGATGCTTCAGCTTTGTGTTACATGCAAACTGACCGTTTTGGTGCTAATACGAAAGCACAGCCTGATCCTGAACCCTTCTGGTTATGAAAAATCACTTAGCGCTTGGTATTGGAGTGGGGCAGTTCATGCTAGGAGTGAATCCAGTCTGCAGAGAACACTGGTGGGTTCAGGCTTTCTGCAGTCAAAAGAGGATCTGCCAAACCTGTGCAGCTTTAGTTAGATAACTGCTTTTTCTTGCTTTGAATTATTCATGTGTCCTACTGCTTTGCCACAGTTGGTTTCCTTTTCTTCGATCAGTGCGACTGCAAGGCAGGCTCTGCCCTACCCATGTGTGAGTGGAATTGGGTGAAATGATCCCTGTGACTCTCAGAATTCTGTTCAATCTCTTTGAATATCATTCTTCTTGCCTTTTCAACTGCCTTTTTTTTCCCTTGGTGTTTTTTTTGTTGTCTGTTTGCATTTTGTTTACACCACGATTGCTCTGGATAAGCCGTACTGCACTTTGATTATACCTTCCTTTCCTCTTCTTGCCGTGTTTTTATACCAAGATGCTATTTTCACTTTCCGTACTTGCCTAACACTGAATTTGAGTGCAGCAGGGAAGTTTTTTCACTAGAGATTTCCCTGGCACGCCGTGCAGCCCTGGCTGAGGTAACTGTGCTGCCTGTACCTCCTGTTCCTTGGCTGTGCTTTGGTGCTTGGACTGTTGCTCTCAGAGCTACAAGTGCTTTCAAGTTTCTGTTTTCTTTTAATTATTGATACTGTATTGATATAATCTCAGGGACCAAAGGCATAAGGACTTCCAGAAAAAGCCTTGTGCTGTTACCAGTTATCTGCTGCATCATCTTCATTCTTTGGCCACTGAAGTCTGCGTGCCTGAAAGCGCACTGGAGAGATGTGAATGCCTTTGTCTCATCTTTTGCCTTCTGCTCTTCCTCTTTCTTGTTTGGAGGAGAACATAGGAAGGCAGACAACTGGGTTTCCAAGAACGTGGTGTCCAACATCTGCTTTCCTTGCCCTCACTTTCTCACTTAGTGCACTTCAGAGCTGATTTTAATCAAGAGCCGACTTGGTCTACATGATTTCAACAAAGTTGATGCCTCCAGGAATAAGATGTTATTTTGAATCTGGATGACATATTTTGGGATTTATTATGTACTCAGGAGAAAAACCTTACACCCAAAGCCCGCTTGCTTCTTCCTTTCTGCATTTTAGTAATTGGACCATGTCATGCTGGGTAGAAAATAGAGGGTACTGATACGCAGGTAAAATGAGCGGTATGAATGCAGCCTGCTAAACATCCAGCAGTCTTGATATCATCTGTGGCAATAAACGTTTGTTTGTGGTCTACAACAGCATGCCACCAGCACACTGTTGCCAAAGAGAATACTGATACAGAGACTTCGACACAAGACTCAGCCTCTGTCTGCAGAATCCCTGCAGGATGGGGAATGTTGCTCAGTATTAATGCATCTGTGGAAAGTTCTCAAAGGAGAAAATGTTAGTGGTGATGTGCTGGTTTTGAATGGTTTACCTGTATGCACATTTACAATGTGCTTATCTTCCTCTCTCCCTTTGCCCTTCAATTACGAAATGTAGAGCTTCTTGGGTTGTCTAGAACAGAACAACCCGGGTGCATCTGCCCATAGGTGTTAGCGGGACACAGTCTGGCAGCTCCCTGGCGCTTTGAAGGCAAAGGCTCACCTACCACACCCATAGGTGTTAGCGGGACACAGTCTGGCAGTTCCCTGGTGCTTTGAAGGCAAAGGCTCACCTACCACCGACATGCAAATGGTCTGCGAATCTTGGTGTGACCACCACATTTCCAGCTTCCTATCACTGGCCAGAAACCTTTCTGTCTCTGCACGTATGAATATTGCATTAATGATACGTTGTGCAGCTCTTGATTACATCTATTCTGGGTAGAAGATGAGACATGGCAGCTCTTGGTGATTAGAGGAGCATCTGTCAGCTCCTATTTATTTCTTAATATCTGTGCTATAAATAACTGGAAATGCTTGTACTTAGGTCTGTATTTCTAGTTTTTTATTCTGTGTGTAAAAATTATGCTGAGTCATTATTTCAGTGTTTGGATTTGCTGTAGGAAAGTGTACAGTGAGAGGGAGAATATCCATGTTTTAATGCTGTGAACTGATGAAATCTCTCTATTTTATCCAAATACAGCTGACCTAACCAAACTTTGTGTCCTATGGGCTGGTGTCCTTCATCTTGTCATAGCCAGGGCTGGGTATTCAGATTCACAGCATGTTCCTAGAGCAGACCCGTGGGGCAGGAGGCAGACGCTGTGTGCTGTGGCTGCTCCGAGCTGTGCAAGCGCTGGCTGTGTCCACTGTTGAGACGACTGCATGGCTTGAGTCTGCGGCTTCCCCCTCTAAGGCTGGGAACATAGGTCTGTCTATTTAGCCATCCATTTTCATGTAGGCTCTGGGAAATTAGCTCTTCATCTTTACCTCTTTTCAGAGTGATTTCTTTAAAATTGGCTGGTAAAGTTAAGTATTCAACGGCACAATTAAATCAAGTTAGCTCCTCATCGTGTGCTTTTTGGTAGTTTTGGAGTCTTTTTGTTTTGAAAATTGGAGTAAAAATGTCATATAGAGGTCATGCATCCATGACATTAACAACTGAATGAATAAAATAATAAAGAACTTGTGTTTGTTTAGGTGTCTTGGTTTTTTTTGTCATTTAAATTAAGCAGTGTACACCATAAAGTTGTGGTCTCTCAGTGCTGCTGTCTTTCATGGAAATGCAGCTCTTAATCACTGACACAAAGTCATTCTTGTTCCTGTTACGGTCTTGACAAATTGGTTTTCCTTGAAGAAGGTTCAATGTTGAAACCTTGCCCAACATCTGCCAATTCACAGCCTTTGTACTTTTCATCATAAGCTTCTTTATGGGGGCTGAAAAGTAATGAACGTGAAGTGTTCAGAAAAGTAGAGGAATCGGTCTAATTTCAGTTTTTCTAGATGTAAACCCTGCAGAAGTTTCCAGGTGGTAAAATACAATCAAGTTTAGGGATAGCAGGAGCTTATGTGAGGAAGGTTATAGTTATTTTCTTCCACAGCTGCTTTTCAATAAACAGTCAGATGACTTTTGCCATCTATTCCATAATTTGTGCATCGCATTGATTGATATGTCCAGCGAATTGACTGCCTTGTGGTGGTTCAATGGTGCTCTTTAAATAGAGCGAGAGAGCGCACAACATCCAGTACTAGCTGAAACAACGTTTAGTCTTTCTTCCCATGGCCACAATCTAGAAAACAAGTCTATTTTGGCCTGTCTCAGGAAGCAGTATTTTGGTTTGTTTTCCCTGCAAAAAGGACTGTTTGTGTTGCTGGTTTCATGACTGCTCGCTGTGATGACTACAAACGCTGTGGTGCTACAGATGGTGGTGAAATGGGAACGCTCAAGCTCACCGATGTCTCAAAGAGCCCGAGAATGGGAATACGTCAGAATCTGCCCGTGCGGCCTCAGCAGCCTCCGCGGCATCAGCAGCGGGCGCTGAGCACCCGCGCGGCGTTCGGCTCATCCACGCTGCCGGCGTCCTCCAAACACAGAGGGAAATTTATAAACCTACGCGATAGCGTGAAAAAGAGTCCTACGAAAAGCACAGCCAAAGTAAAAGCTGCTAGCGGTTGGGTGTCTGACGGCTCCTGTTCCAATTGCTCTTTAGAGAAGGTGGGTGCTGTGCGAGGGATTTACAGGTGTGCTTTTTAAGTGCAAACCAGAGGAAATACGTCACACCTTTTCCTTCCTGTAGTTGTATCCCTGCTATTTCTAGAGACTTTGTTACTTAATGTTCTTTAGTGTTTTATCGCTAGAAATCAAAGTAGCAATAATTGAAATTGAGCTGGCACAGAAATCCTGCTTGGTGTTTTCTCATGAAGGTTGTTGCACTGTGTTCAGTGTGGGTTTCTTACAGGGATTTCTTGAAAGTGAGGGAAGTCTGGTTTACTTGATCTTTGTTCTCCGAAATGTGTCTTTTAGTACTTTGCGAAGAGCAGCATGATGGAGTCTGCTGGTTCAGTTGATCTGCTTCAGGGTGTCCATGGTGCTGGGGTTTGATTTCAGGTTAGCTGATGTGTCCTCACAGAACCAGTTACTGTCTGTTGGTTAAACATAAGCAAACGCGTCTGTTCTTCCTTTTCACAACGTCTGGACTTACTATTAGATTTTTCAGGCACTCCTTTTAATTGATCACTTAGAGGCGTTATCTTAACTGGCTTAAACATACCACTGGAATGAGTATTTTTTATGTTTAAATAATGAAGTCCATCGTTATGCTTTAAAAAAAGTTACTTGAGATTTATCATACTGTTGTAACAGAATGGCTTCTTGTTGTAGGTGTTGGCATATGTATAGAGGCTGAATATATATATATATATATAGGTTGAAGTGAATTATTGTTCAAGTCAGGCATTCCAATATACAGCAGTCTATCAAAATTGTGTGTTCAGAGGTATATTCAAACCCAAGGTTTTTAATTGCCCACTACTTTCTTTGTAGTCTAGATTGGTTTCTGTTCATTTAAACCAGGATCATTAGATGCTTTAACCGGACATCTTTGTTTAAAGTTATTTTGAGGCTAAGCTTTTTTTTCAGAATGCTTTAGGAAGTCTCCAGTAGTACACTGAAGATTATGAATATTACTTGCAAACTTCTGGGGAGCATCGAAAGCGATACTCTGGGCTATTGGAGCATATCCAGCTGCTCTCACAAATACCTGTATCATATAATCATTTTCAGACTGATGATGTGCCGTACTAAAATAAAATCAGCATTCTTCTCTTACAAGGAAGATCCAGGTCTTCTTTCTCTGATGATAAAGACCATTTTCATTTCTTGCCTTGTCCTCCCTTGTGGTGGCCTTAGGGCCTGCATCAGTTCACTGTATTCCCTGAAACGTTCAAGTGAAGACTTAACCTGCATTTGGATTTGCGCGTCCTTTGAGAGCGGTGCCAGTGTTGTCACCTCCTTCCTCACCCACTTGGTGGAGGAGACTCACCAGGAACATGGCCAGGGTGCTTGGAGGAGCAGGGAGCGACTTTAAGAGTCAGTGGCTACTAAACCAGCAGCAAAAAGGGGAAATACAGTGGAAGTGCTAATAGCTTATGAGTCTGGGGCCTGAAAGAATTAAAGGACTTGGAACACTGTTAGTTTTAAAATACTACGGATAAAAATTGGAACTGGTTGGGAAGGTTCTTGAAGCATTTGGGAATGGGAAGCCCAGAGGAATGTGGGAGTTGGGAATTGAGAAAAAGGAGGCAGGAAAATGAAAGTGCTATTTGGTGCAAAGAGAGGGGTGCAGGTGGTTTGGCCCTTAAGAGAGCGCAGTGCGAGGTGGTGGGTTGTTGTGCTGAGCCCAGGGGCGGGGAAGTGCGAGGTCAGTGTCTGAGAATGGCTGCGGTTTGGCTTGAACCTTCTCTTTTTGCAGGAGTTGTAACTGTAAAGCTGGATCTTTTCTGACCTGCTAACGCTTAGCTCTTCAGCCTTGATGTTGTGCTGTGTTTTGATATATAATATGTGAATGTCTGAAATTCTGGCTAACAAGACTCTCACAGTGTTCATGCATGGCAAGCTGTGTACTTTGCAACGAGGCAGACTCAGAGGGGTGGCTTATTTTTTTGCATGTGTAGGACTGAGTGATTGCTCAAGCTCTTTGATTTGATCTGTCCTCCAGCGGTTGTATCATCTTCCCAGTAACTGGAGGGTTGTTGCACTGAGCATTTCCTGCATGCTTTGCAAAATGCACATTATTGCTTTTCTAAACCAATTCAGATTCTTCCCCCACTCTCCCTTTTTTAGCACTTGAAAGATTGTGCTGCTGTCCATAGATGTAAGGAAGTTTAAATGACATTAGTAATAATCTCTCGGGATAGCAAATATATCTGTTTGTTACACTGGTCAGTAACTGCAACATTTTTCACCAGCCGTTCATTCTGGGTAAGTTGACTTTTTGAGCTGAAGAAACCCGTAGAAATACCACACGTAATGAGAGTTGTTGCTATTGGGCTGTTTCAGGTTTCTTTGCTATTTGCTTTTAGTCTTCAATGTGGTGCATGCTGTTGGTGTATCTTGCCTTGTGTTTTAAAATATCTCGGACTTTTAAAATGTTTAATACTGTTCTGTTTTGGGTTTTTGGTTCGTATTGAGGGTTTAGTGTTTTGTCATTATGCTTCATTTTATTTAAAGATCACAAGAGTATCTTGAAACAACGAAGCTGCAAGAGCTTTAATCTGTTCAGCTTGTAATTGTGATGATAGTTGCCAGTAGTTGATGTTGCTGGCAGCTTGTTCACAACCAGTTTGTTAACATCTCAAAATGATTTGAGTCAATGTTTTGCTCAAAATGCTGTTTGTGATCTCGTTCCCTTGCAGCTCAAGTGTCCGCAGCTTTCCCAGTTATTGTTTTAATGAAGATTCCTCAGACCAAAATTCTGCTGGTCTGAAGGTGTATGGTAAACCTGTGTGAAGATCATACAGATTTGGGAGACTGATAGAATCTGGTTTAGGATCTTCTGCCCATTTGATTAAAAGATTAAAAGGAACCTAATGTACTTCTGTTTTTCCCCTTTACCAAAGAGGAATAGGAACTTTGCTCAGTGCTATCGGTACCACTCCTTCCTTGCTTTTGCCCCCTGCTGTATAGTGGTGAGGAGCAGCTGGGGTGAAGCCAGCCCACAGAGAGCCTGAGTCTGTCCCCTGGCACGGGCAGGTCTTCAGTTGGACCCAAGGCCCCGTCATTGGGTGCTGCGGGGTCAGGAGCTCAGGGTGGGCGAGCGCCCTGCGCCTCTGCCCTGGGTTCTCTGGCATTCTCCCGCTGCTGGGGACGGGCTGCCACGTGCAGCAGGGTTACGGGGGCTTGGTTGTCTTCACTTGTAGTTTCCACATCCTTACGTTATTGCAGATGTTTTTTTAAGGTGTTAAATTTGAATCTTGTTTGTTTTAAAATGTTTTTCTAGTTTTCGTTATTTGTGACATTTTGTTGGTGATTTTTAGCCCACAGAAGCTGTTCCTTCCTCTTCTCCCATTGTCCCTGTGATCCCTGTCCCACCAGTCCCTGCTGAGACCACTGTCATCCCATCCACCATACCACAGGTTTTTATTCTTTTTTGTTGTTGTTGTCGTTTGTTAAATCCGTTCAATTTTTATTTGTTCAATTTATTTTGTTACTTTGTTTCAATCATATTCTGGTACTCGCACACAGGTTTGAGATGAACTGTGAAACAGCTGGATTAGTAATACACTAGAGTTTCATGCTAGTTTTTGTTTTGTAGCAGCTTTTAGTCCATTTAAACTACTTGTATTTTCATGTGGAAGTGTATTAGTAAGTTGTGAAATAACCAAAAGAACAAAACAAACCAAAAGAATGAAAGAAGCAGTAGGATGTTTTGTGTTCACACCATAATTTTAGAGCCGTTTCACCCCTACTGAAGTGTAATTGCTTGTTGCTTTTCTTTTTAATTTATGGAAAACTTTTGTCTCGTCTCTTATACAAATATTTAATACATATCTTTCATCAGTTGTTCTTGCATGTCGTTTGCAGTGTTCTCCAGTCATTTGTTGGTATTAGTGGCCTTGGGAGCATTTACAATATAAATATAGAATATATTCTAGAATATAAAAGGATTTGGGGTTTGTTTTTTTTACCCCTCTGTTCCTAAAGTAGTAGACTCATAAAATGTGCTTCCCTTCTTGATCTTCATCCTTCAGTCACATAACGTCAATACACAAAACCCCCACCCCGTCAAGACAAGTGACAGCACTAAACATGAGTATCTTGCATATAACTTTGAATAGGTGACCACAGCACGGGAAGCTATGGAGTGATTTAGGATATATTACTGGGCTATTTTGTAGTGTACGTGGCAGGGTTTTTCCCTCTCAAGGTCAGCTTTTCAGCTAGGTGGCTAAACTACAACGGGTGGCGATCTGCTTTTATCTCTGCTGCATCGTTACTTCATACAATGATTATCAACAGAGTTGGCTGTTTTATAGCGCAGTTTCCGGTGGATGTGTGTTTGCGTGAGTGTCACCTGTGCATTTCCCAACAGGCAGACCAGAGATTTGATTCGTTTCAGAAGTGTTTCCCTCTAACAGAGCAGGATTTGAGGCAGACAGAGCAGTGCAACCACTGGAGTTCTGTTGTGATCCCTGATGGATAAAGATAACAGAGTCTCCGGCAGCATTTACTTTCAGGGAGTTGCCAGTAGGCTAAACTTAAATGATAATAAAATAAATAGTGCTATATGTATTTGTATTTTCCTCGCCTGCCATTGCTGTGACAGCATTACTGCCCATCGATGACACTGCATTACAAGCAGAAGAGCAAGAATTGAGTGGTCTGTGCCTCGGAGTGCATGTAAACGTCTGCAGGAGTTAGCGGTGTAATCCTGCACCGTCTGGGATTCTAAACAATTAGAAAATACCATAAGGTTACAATCGACTTTGGATTTGGCAGATGCATTTTTCTGCAGTAGATACATCTCTGTTTTGTTAATCTCTTTGCCCCTTAGGCAAGCCCGCAGTCTACTTGTAAACAGACTTGTCAGATGGCTTTTAAATACCTGAACAAGCCCTGGCACAGAAGCTTGAACGTGTTAGGTAATTTGGAGAACTCTTGCGAAACAGACAGAAACAGGAGGTCTTCCTTCCAAAAACATCTGCTGTTCTGAGTTGGATGTTGCCCCGCGTCTTTGCAGTGTCCAGGCGTACCTGTGGAATGCCTGGCACAAAGCTCTGCTCCTGCCTGCTTGGAAATGGTGGTAAAGTATTGCTTCCTGATGGAGAATTCAGATAAATGCAGGAGGAGTGGTAGGGACGATCACTGAAGGCATGGAAGGTGTTTTGGCTTATTTGTGTCTCAGAGGCACTGTTCACACAGAAACCTCCCCTGCTAATGGCAATGTGCTTGTAGCTGATTTTCGTCGTCTTTTTTTGAGACGTGAGCAGAGGAACACTTGTCAGCCTCAAGAAAAAGAGCTTTCGCTGGCACGGCTTTTGTTGAGTACACTTGGATATTACAATGTCCTAATATTAAATAAATCCAAAAATTAGGTGGCGTGTAAAGAACGTGACTGAACTTTCAAAATTAATCCTTGCTTTGCTTTCTAGTTATAAATTAAGACTCTCTGAATAGTTGGTACACACATATAAAGTGTCTGTATGTGTGCTAGGCCGTTGTAGATCAGTGCACATTACACTCCCAGTGCCTCGTGTTCAGTCGGGTTCTTTGTAATACAATGCCTTGTTTGGTTTTCCTTAAAATCGTGTCAGTTATAAAGCTCTGAAAGGGATAGTGATACATAATTTAGTTGATTTTTCTTTTAAGTAGAGGATCTTATTTTTAATTTAATTGTATTTTAATAGAACTTGCACTTGAGTAAGAAGCAGAAATTGGAATATAACCTAATGGCAGGAAATGGTTGAGAGGGATGGCAACGTGCTAGTAACTAGTGCTTGACTTTTGTGCTGCATGAAGTGTGCCCGTGCTTCTGCTGAGAGAATTGCTGGGCGAGAAGGATGTTTGGTGGCATCTTGACAGCCACACGTGTCATCCTTTTGGCTTTATTTTCTTTGGATAGTCTACTCTGTTACCTTGAGTAGATACCACCTGATATTGGTACCTCTGAAATGGTGCAGGCCTCCCTTCTGACACAGCAGCCTGAGCAGATTGGTGGCTCCTCTCTGGTGATGATAAATTGTTCATCCCAGTCTTTTGTAAGAGACTTCTGAGACATCGCTTACTTCCTGGCTTCTGGGGCTTTGAAAACTCACGAGTTCTTTAGAAGTGTCTTGTCATTGTAATGAAACTGAAGTGGAGAATATGAATAGTTAATGGCATTGCCATGTTTTTGTGGGTCTTAAGTTTCTCTTCGAATGAGTTTAGTACTAGCTTCTGTTGCAGCCCGTTAAACTGCCCCTAAATTTATTTACACACACGCGGAAGTTTTTTTTTAAATGAGAAAGATAAAGAATGTGTTAATTTTAAAGATAATGGATTTTTATACATATTTTGTTAAAATCTCAGAGATTAACTTCATTTTGTGCCACTGAGTTTGAAGGTCCTGTTGAATTAAATACACCAACAATATTTGGAGCCTGGAATATTTCTGTGTGCCTTTTTTTTCCCCTGTTCATTTGGAAGTATTTTGGATAAATGTCACCAGTCTACATGGGTTTTCATTCAGTTGAAATCACATTTTTCTCAGAAAAGTGTTAGCTTGCTCTGCCAGCTCCTGGCTAGCAAGAACACTGTGCTCTCGTGTTTCTGTGGCAGTGATGTCTGACTGCTACGGCTTGTGGGTCCACAGCAGTTTTCTGATGGAAGCACATGCAGCCAGCAGCGTGGCAGATGAATGGCTGCTGTGCATTTCATTCACAAGTCAGTTTTGTAAACCCTTTCTTCCATGAGTTTCCATATCTCTAAGTTTCCATTTTCCAGGTTGAAGGGGGAGGATGTTCCTGATAGGAAGAAAGGGGAATCGCATCCACCCAAACCTGGTTTTAAGATATTGGCTGGTAAAGAAACCTCTGAATGTCATACCACAAATACCAGGGTAACTGACACGGTGACAAATGGCAGCATGACACAAGAAAACAAGCTAATAAATGGCCAAACTTGTATACAAAGACGAGCTCAAAGTTTCGGAAGAGTGTGACATGAAAGCAATTTTTCAGGGTAGAAACAAGTGTTTCAGAAGGTGAATTTTTATGATTCTCAAGCTGAGGCTGCTTTTTAACAGAACTTTGAGAAACGCAGCAAATTAAATGTTGTGTCATTACCATTAGTATTACTTTCTCTAATGCTGTATAATTCTTTTTTTCTATTCTTTTGTTATAGGCAAATCCCCCTCCAGTACTGGTGAACACAGATTCTTTGGATACTCCAACATACGTAAGCCTACACTTCCTTTCAATTGTATCTGTAGATGATGTTTTATGTGCGCAGTTGTGTAGGTCTGTTGAATAAAACCTCTCTGACGGTGCTTGATTCTGTCAGCTGTCCTGATGGCTGTTTGAAGTCTTTAAATAGCTGTTTATTGAGCTAAAAAAAAGCAGCAGATTGCAGGTAGAAAGGTCTGTGTGCGTGACGCTGCAAAACACGGTTGGTTGAGGTTCCAGAGGTTGGGTGTTCAGAGAACAAGCTGTCTCTTCAGCTGTGCAGGCAGAGGCTTTAATATTTAATGTGTCATTTCCGTTGCACTTCTGATAAAAACACTTCATGCGGTGGCTGTACTTAAGACTTTAGTGCTCTGAATGTTCATGAAAATGGGCTGGTTCTGTTAGAAGCATTAAGGTAATGAGCGCAGTTCTGCGGAGGCTGTTTTGTTTGGCA
>NW_010161538.1:12985-16357 GCF_000695765.1 Mesitornis unicolor | reverse complement strand
GGAAGGCCACTGCCAAATAGAGACTTCAGAGGCTTTGGACTTCCAAGCTTCGGAAAGCTCGGCACAGGTTTCAGGTCTGAATTTTCCTCCCGTACCTTCCTCCTGCAGTTACTCATATCCCACTTGCCTGCCATTTTCCTGAATGGTGTTAATGCCTGTGCTAGTTGTTTGTTTTAAGTACTGGTATTAGCAAGTAAAGAGTAAACCTTGTCCTTGTCAAAAGCATTCAGAACTCAGCAATGTTGCTCAAAACGAGCTGTAATGACTCAAGGCAGACAAACATGTGAATTAACAACTCAAGCATGAGACAAGATTAGAACGGAGACATTATGGGCTCATGAGAGTCCCGAGTTTAATAGTGATGCCTCTGACTAAAAGATCCCAGCAACAGCCTGCAGTGTGGGGATGTGGCACAGATATGGTTTAGAAAAGCACACTGAGGGTGAAGTGTCTCCCTGCACACACAGACTAAACCAAGAAGAAAAGTTATTAATAAATACGTATTGACATTTCAGAAGGCCTCATCCGATAGAGGCACGTGGAGGACAGTAGATAGTAGGACTAGGAAGAGAAAAAAGCATCAACAGAATGAACTGGCACTCAAAATTATAAGCTGTCTAAATTGTCAGTTTGTGGTGAATGAAGCCTTATGAGGAGCGGCTGAGGGAACTGGGCTTGTTTAGCCTGGAGAAGAGAAGGCTGAGGGGAGACCTCATCACCACCTACAACTGCCTCAAGGGAGCTTGGAGAGAGGTGGGTGCTGGTCTCTTCTCCCAGGTGATGGGGGACAGAACAAGGGGAAACGGCACCAAGCTGTGCCAAGGGAGGTTCAGGTTAGAGATAAGGAGGAAGTTCTTTCCTGAGAGGGTCGTCAGAAGCTGGCACAGGCTGCCCAGGGAGGTGGTGGAGTCACCATCCCTGGATGTGTTTAAAGAGCGGGTAGATGAGGTACTTAAGGATATGGTTTAGTGGGTAGACAGGAACGGTTGGACATGATGATCTCAGAGGGCTTTTCCAACCGAGCGATTCTGTGTGTGATTCTGTGTGAACCCCGTGCCTGTCTGTAGTCTGACCTACTCTGTAAGCATAGGAAGGCAATATCCTTCCGTGTCCCAAGCACCTGATGGAATTGTCAAGTGCTAAGCAATGTAAAACATACTTGTGAGGTGACTGCATCATGAATCTACAAAAACCTTTAAAGTTAGAGCTTTTTCTGTTGATGAAAGAAAGAAGCAAAATATGACTAGAAAGTCCTCAAGGAACAAATGGTCGAGAGCACCGTTCCCGTTACCTGAATCATAAAGCCGCTGAGGAAGGTTTCCCTCTTAGAACTCAGACTGGGCTGGAAAAAAACCCCTAACAGCAGGAAGCAAATTCTCTTACTCTTTGTAAAAGCCCAAGGAGAAACCAGCAAATCTCAAGTTGGTGGCACTTGAAGAGATGAACCATGGCAGAGAAGTTACCTTCAGCACAGCCAAAAGGCTCTAACCGAATTCTGCTGAACTACTACAGGCTTTTCAGATTCAAAGGTTGGTGTGGCCCGAGTGCAGCATTGTGTAGAACTTCCTTCATCCAGGGCATGTCCCTGCAAATAAAGCTTGGCTTAGTTCATCTGAGATCCCTTCACAGCTTGCAAGAGGCAGAGCAGGACTGTGATTTTTATCATTTGGTGTATCCTTGCTCCTGTCTCTGCTCATGTTTGACCTTGGATAAAGTAAATTCAGAGGCAAAATAAATTTAAAAAAAAGGATACAGAACTAAGCTAAAGCAAGAAATAAAAATGATGGAGGTTCTTGTTTGCTCCTGTTAATCTAGGTGATGTTTGAAAATTGGATTACAGGGTTTGTACATGGAAATAAACAGGAGACTGCTTAAATGTGTTAGGATTGGCTTTGTTTTGCCAATAGGGAAACAATTCATCGGCGTCGTTATTTATTTTAAAAAGATCAGTCATCACGAACCGTTCCCCAGGTACGGTGACGGTGGTGACTGGTTCGGTTAGCACGTGTTGTTGTTCTGTAGATAATAGCTGACAAAACCCTGCGTGCTCGCTGTGGCTCCCTTTGTGTTGGGGCAGTAACAGATGGAGTTTCATGCATTCGGAAGGTCAAGACCTCGTTCGTTTTCAATGGAGAAATATCATGTGTTAAAATCACAGGGACTTTTCCACTGAACAAACTACCAAGGGCAGAATAATTTTTGAGGTACTGGGCAAAGAAGAAGATGATCTGTTCTGTCTGGAGTGGACGTGGCTTCTGCTGCATTAAGGGCAGATATAATTAGAGAGCGAGGAAAAACTGTGGCGAGGGATAAACGAGCTTGATATTGGAGAGCCTGTGAAAGCTGTGGCATGTCCAGCTCTGGGAGCTGTTGAATTGTTAAATAAACACATGAGGAATGAACTAGACCTGAACTTAATTATTTTGGGGTGAACTAAAGCCTATTTTTAAATTCTCTGCCAGAAAACTGTACGGATTTTAAAATGCTTTCTTCTATGCATACACTTTGTCTTTATGAAACCTTGGCTAGCTTGTTACGGGTACTGAGGACTACAGGATACAGAATAGCTGAAGAACAGACAAGACACTTTGTGAAATTATACTATAAATGTTATTTCTTATCTTGCTTGAGTATTTCATCCTAAAAGGCCTGCAATAGGGCACTGCCTGTTCCTGCAGGCTTTATGTGCTGCTCAGGTATCTGTGGAGGAAAGAATCTGAGTTCCATAATTGGGGAAAAAAAAAATCTTAATGTTACCTTTCTATTACATATGACTAAGAATTTGATATTTTACTGATTTTGCTTACTTGAGGTATTTGTTACCTCTGGCTTTTGATTCTGTCCTGTTTCTGTCGACAGTGAAGATGTGGATATCCTAACCTGAGAACAACAAGGGTTACGTCAAGTGTTTGGGTTTTCATCTAGCTTGATAGTGTTTTTCTGGTTTTGGTCCTGTTGGACAAAAATTTCATTTGTTGATCTTAGTATCTATGTAATACAATAAATAGTAAAAGAAACAGTTGTTGTTGTTGCTTTAGAGGGGTCTTACCCCTTTCTAGTGAGAAAAGATATAAAGCATCAGTCTTTGATTTTTTTTTTTCTGCTCTGTTCTTCTCTACAATTTCTTCTCTTCCCCATGACCCTTTCTGTTTTGCTCAGTTTTCACTTGCTCTGTGGCCTGAGGATCTCAAGAGCATTTTTGTTTGCTGGCAATGCGAAGCAGGGGGCCTCTGCTCTGCAGTGTCTGTGTAGAGCAGTCTGCTCTCTGAAATGTCACTGTTCAACTTGTACAGAGAGTGTCTGATTCATGTACAGAGCAGTGTGGAAACCGCATGTCCTCTGAGCTCAGCGGTCAGCGTGGATCAGCTGAGA
>NW_010161538.1:0-12955 GCF_000695765.1 Mesitornis unicolor | reverse complement strand
GTGTTAGTGTAGAGTTCTCTGTAATTCTCCCTTTTCTTTCTTTACAGGTCAATGGCACGGATGCAGATTATGAGTATGAGGAAATTACTCTGGAAAGGGTAACATGCTAAATGCCTTTCTGTACTCTGTTTTAGATGGGATTTGATACTTCAGTATGAAAAATTAACCTCTTGATACTGCTAAATGGCAATCCAAAACAATCCTTACTGCTTGGTTTTTTTCTTTATGTAGATTATTTAACCTAAATTAAAAATACAGCAGTTGCTGGAGTTAGGAATAGAAGTTTTTATTCATATCCTTGACCATGAAGGAAAGGATCTCCCTGAGACATACTGCCTTTAATGTTATCTATTCTTGTAGAGAGTAATAACACAAGTTGTTACTTAATTTCCTAGATTGCTATTTATGATAGGCTTTTATTTCTACCATTAAGTTTTATACTGAGATTCAGGCTTACAAGCTGAGATTACAAGGTGATACCTTGTCACATGCATTGCTTTGTTACATTTACATTTAATGCTGGGATCTATTTCAGCTCTTTTTCTTGAGCTGCACCCTTAGAAAGAAAGGAAGAGTTGTGTTTGATACCTGTGCATTCATATCCTTGACTATGAAGGAAAGGATCTCCCTGAGACATACTGCCTTTAATGTTATCTATTCTTGTAGAGAGTAATAACACAAGTTGTTACTTAATTTCCTAGATTGCTATTTATGATAGGCTTTTATTTCTACCATTAAGTTTTATACTGAGATTCAGGCTTACAAGCTGAGATTACAAGGTGATACCTTGTCACATGCATTGCTTTGTTATGTTTACATTTAATGCTGGGGTCTATTTCAGCTCTCTCTTTCTTGAGCTGCACTCTTAGTAAGAAAGGAAGAGTTGTGTTTGAAACCTGTGCAGCTCTGGTTGTTACTGAGAGGGCCAAGAGGTCTTGCAGTTGGTAGTGAGGGCAGGCAAAGGGAAGGGAAAATGTCAGTCTGAATCTCTGCATCTGTGAGGATACATCACATATGTGACACGAAGTACTTGGAGGCTTCTCAAAAATAATTTGTTACTAATTATTTAATGAGGAGCAAATATTTGTAGGAATAATCTCAAAGATCTGGCCCACTAGAGAGGGAAGCTTTTGTCTGGTTTATCAAGGTCCCTTCAGTGAGAAAGCTGGGGTTGGAGCTCTTACAGTTACACAATGACTTGTGTTCTCCTTCCTTCTAGGAAAATAAGCGTAATTACATCTTACATACCTTACTGCACTTCTATGTAGTAAACATTTTCTTATTTTTTGAGTGAAAACTATATAGTTTTGGCTTACTTGTGTTCTCCTTCCTTCTAGGAAAATAAGTGTAGGTACATCTTACATACATTACTGCACTTCTATGTAGTAAACTTATTTTTGGAGTGAAAACTATATAGTTTTGGCTCTATATTGAATCAGACAGCTATATTAGAATATCTTTTCCCCAAAAAAGAAGTGTATAATTTTTTTTTCTTCTTCTCTACCTTTAGGGAAATTCAGGACTTGGCTTTAGCATTGCAGGTGGTACAGACAACCCGCATATTGGGGATGATTCAAGTATTTTCATTACAAAAATTATAGCTGGGGGTGCAGCTGCGCAGGATGGAAGATTACGGTATGATCACTTTGTGTTGGGTTGCTAGATGTTTGCTATTATGTTTTCAAACGGTGGATCGAACGCTTTCTGTTACTTCTGGTAGTTTTATCGTGCTACATTATGTTTTAAATACGTCTTTCTTACAGAAGTATTTTGAGGATAACGAAAAATGCTTGAGTGGACCTGTTGTTTTTTTTCCCCAACCTATAATATCTGCAGTTAAGTGAAGTTAAGGAAACTTCATTGTTTCTGCTCAGTGGTATGAATTGATTATGCCATATGCTCTACAGTCCTTAATTTAGTATACTATGAAAAATCTTAGGTAGGATAAGTAACTCTCGGTTATTCATATGCACATTTTCTGATCTGCAAGATAATTGAGCTTAATAACAACTCTTTTACGCGTGGTATAATGCTGTACCTGAATTTTTCAAAAGCAGTATTTTTTGTTTAAATTAATCGAGTACTCCAGTGTACACCGTTCTTATTTAACTGTGGACTGATACTACTGCTGAAGTCCTAGTGAGGAAATATTGGCGTATTGCTAGATGGCAGCAGGTGATATTTGCAAATTCCTTTGAAGAATGCTGTTAGAAGTTAATAACAAACTGCATTTGTAAATTATTTTTCTAATCCAGAGCAGTCTTTACCTCCTGTATCACTGTGTGGGAAAAGCCCACACGTGATTGTAGGATGAGCTTTTTCCCTCTGGTGTTGTCAGGACCTTGCCCTATCATTTCTGGTGCAGATGCCTGATGTGTTATGGTTTTTAGCCCTGATGAGCTGATTTCAGGGCTTCACCTTAGCTCGTTGACGTTGTCGGCCGTGCATCTGAGAGCACACGGTGACGGGTGGGTCAGGCATTGGGCTTGGTGTAAGGAGAGCTCGGTGTTCCTACAGCAATGTGTTAAATGGAGTGGAAGGCCAGCACTTAAACAGCTGCTGAAAAGCGGGAGTGGAGGTCGACTTGTTCATATCATGCCTTAAAACTGCTGCATTCTCATTGTGTGCCTCCTAGTTTTGGAATTCTTAAAGTCTTTCCTATAGCCCTAAACTAAAGGTAGTTTGTATGAAGCTCTTTTCAAAATACTGTTTAAATTTAATACAGGTAAGTTGGTGTCCTCTTCAGCTGTGAAGAAAACATTCCCGTTAAATGTTTTCTAGTGATCCTTGTTTAATTTTTAAGCACTAATAATTAATTTTAGAGCGTTGTCCTGAATCTAGATAGTTTTTAAGCAAAATCTATGTATCTCAATGTGATAACGTAAACGTTAGTCTATTGTGGGTAAAACAGAAGGCTCCCAATGTATCCGCTCTGCTATAATACAACAGCTGATCATGCATGTTGCTGTCTCTAGGGTTAACGATTGTATTCTACGAGTAAATGAGGTGGATGTTCGCGATGTGACACACAGCAAAGCAGTTGAAGCATTGAAAGAAGCGGGATCAATTGTACGATTGTATGTCAAAAGAAGAAAACCAGTCACGGAAAAAATAGTGGAAATCAAACTTGTAAAAGGCCCTAAAGGTATGTAGGAAGTGTAACACATCTATTTGACAAGAAGGGTAGAGTTGACAATTGATTTCTGCATTTATTTTTCGAAAAAAGAAAATAGTACCTTCCATATGAAGTTCTAGGAGATGCAGAGTAATACAAAAATAGCGGCATCTCACGTGCTCCTGAATTTTCACCCATGTGTCCTGAAACTGGTCTTGTAGAATGTGTATTTTTCTTCCAAATGATAATAACGTGTTTCTGATAGTATTTAGTAATTTTACAGTATGTTACAAATGGGAGCAAAATATTTAATTGAATCACCTAGAGAGTAAAAAATACTTAGCGAAAGTATTATTTTGCTGGACAATGGTTCTGTAAATATCAGTGGTGATGCTTTAGTTCTGCTGTGTGCCTCTTTCAGAAGTCGTGAAGTAAATGAGTCAGCTTTTGATTTTCAGAACTTTCTGGAGAATTATGGAGTTCAGTTGGAAAGGCATCCAGTGTTGCTTCAGCCAGAGCCCAATATTTATATATCTATATGTATGTGTGATACAAATAGTGTCATTATCTGTGTAATCATTTGAATCTAATGAATGCTAAAAGGTTTTTCTGAGTGATTACTTTATCTTTAAACAGGTCTTGGTTTCAGTATTGCTGGTGGTGTAGGAAATCAGCATATACCTGGAGACAACAGCATCTACGTAACCAAAATCATTGAAGGTGGGGCAGCACATAAAGATGGCAAACTCCAGATTGGAGACAAACTTTTAGCTGTAAGTAAGAGCTGCATTTTGTTTATGTTCATTCACTTAGGCCCGATAAGGGCGTGATTCACTTTGTGGTTAAGCTGCCTGCCAGTGGAGTGTAATTTCATAGAAATAGGGGAAAAAAATGATACTGCCAGGAGATCAGTGGTAAAAATTAAGTCTGCAGCGTGAAACACCATCTTATCTAGAAATCTGAAATTTCACACTCAGCCCAGTGTTTCGTGCCAAACCTGTATTAATCAGCATGTTTATTTCTGATGCCTGCTATTATTTTTCTGGGATCTGAGTGATGGCATTGTAGAGCAGCATACAATAGTATTGTTTCTTTTCTCAAAAAAAGGAGAATGGACAGGAACTCCATGTACCGGTGGCTGGCCAGCCTGTAGTGAAACTGCTGCTTATACTGGGTTTTGTGTTTGTGATACTTCTGAATGGCATTTCTTTGAGCTTAAAATACTTTGAAGTTGAATTTTTTTATGCATAAAGTAAAAATAACTTTCAACTTTCTTTAATTCCATCTGCAAATCTAGTTGTCCAGCTAGAAAAATGGGAGCCAGGGATTTCTGACTCGTAAACTCAACTCTTGTAAGGTGTAATTGCCACAACCTCCTGCCTCTACCAGGCGACGCCTGCGTCTGTAAGAGCTCTGAGTACCTCTGTGCTCAAAAGTGCCTGACAGCAGAATGTGGGCTCTGTTGCTTTTTGAGCAGTAAGAAATGGACTCTAAATGTTCACTGCTGAGTTTCCCAGACTTTGTGGGTAAGTTTGTCACTTGTACAGAGCTGGGAAAACTGAAGCTACTTAAAAATAAAATTAAATAAAATAGCCTTGGATTGCTGTCAGGCACTGTTCTGGGGATGCAAGGAGCATACGCAATATGCTATTGGATATATTAAATACACTGTCCTGATTTATTGTAGCTGTAATCATTCCCTCAGTTCATTAAGTTAGGAAAGAAGTGAGTAAAATACCTTGTATAACATCATCTGATGAGCTGAATTTCACTTAGTCAAAGCTTTAGTCACTAATGTAGTGGTAAGCCCCCATATTTGGCAGGCTGTAACGTTCTGTCTGTGTGCTTAGGTTGTGCTGCAGTCACCAATGTGCTGCAAAATGACTTTTTGGCCATAAGGAGTGGTAGGAATTTAAATACGTTTAAAAAAAATCAGTAAGAGGATTTTATGAAACTCTTAGAAAATGCAGATGGAAATAATATATTCAAGCAGTAGAGTTTTTCCCCACCAATAACAATCGAGAAGGCTCATTTGTTTTTACACAGTACATAAAGTTAAGTAATCAAACAGAGGAAATTGTGTTTGGTCCCTCGGGTTCAGTGTAGTACAAGCTTTATTTCCTATGTTGCCTGGAATTACCTGCAGAAGTTACTTCCCTCTCCGAAATATGAAAGAGAGGTCAACAACTCAATTTACTAAGGCTTTAAATGGGATACTAAATGTTAAAGCATTTTTTTGTAAACTGAAGTGCTAGTGTTTCACCTCGATAGTAATAGTTTAAAAAATCTGTTGCCCCTAGAGTTAAACTAGTTCTTGTTTGGGGTGTACATCAGTCACTTTGGATACTTCTCCAGTGTTGACCCCTACGTCTGACCTCTTGCAGGAGAATCTTGTCCTGTTATAATGTCTAGAACTTCATTATGTCCTGATGAGATCATGTAGGATTTATTCGTCCTAGAAGAAACTTTCTTGTGATTACTGCTTGCAATAACGCTCTGTGTCAGTGCTGAGACAGTGCACGTTACAGCACTTTGAGTGTCGTATTTGTCCCGTTAGTTTTCCAGTTGTGTGCCTTCTTTACAGTGCCTGCAGTTCAAACAGGTTTTACAGTCTTGTGAGGAAAGACTTGCATTTGTTATAGCTCACAGAACTACAAAGCATCTCTTATGCAACTTTTGTATGATCAATTGTCTGTTGCACATGAATCCCAATGGTAACTCTCAGTGCAGAGCGCTCCAGCAGCCTCCAGTGAGCATCCTGTGAACATGTTCATCGTGCTGTGTTGAGAAATTGTTTCTATTTCTCTCCTTAGGTGAACAGTGTTTGCTTAGAAGAAGTTACTCATGAAGAAGCAGTGACTGCCTTAAAAAACACATCTGACTTTGTTTATCTGAAAGTTGCAAAACCCACCAGCATGTTCATGAACGACAGTTATGCCCCTCCTGACATCACAAACTGTAAGTTCAGTTTATCTTTGTGATTTAATGATTTCTTTTTCCTTTGAGGCTTTGGCATGCCCTATTTTTAGTATTTTAAGCATTTCAAGCTTTTTAAAAATTAGACAGTGTGAAAATCTGATATAAGAAAATGGATTAATTGGGAAAATTATGTGCTGAAGAGAACAATATCTGATAGCTTGTGTACTGAGAAGACAGCAGCAGTCGGGCTCTTGGCGTGTGTCCGTGTGGCCTAGCCCTACTGACTCGGTGTTTCTGCTCACTCCCTGACGAGTACAAGGAGATGGTGTCCCTCATTCTCCTGAAGGCTGTGAAGACTGGGAGGAGGGGGGGAGGTCTTGACTGCCGATGCGTGCCTGCAAATGTGTTGTGAAATTCCACGTTCACTTGAAATCTTACTTCAGTTTTGACATAATTGATAATTCAAGTGGAAAACCAGTGAATGCTATATTGAAAATAGTTACAAGAATGTCTATAAGAGTGCTACTTACAGGAGTCATTTTGAAGTCGAACATTCAAATCCTGAAAGTTCACAGTTGAAGTACAACATAAAGAAAATTAGTTATTTAATATACTGTTTCTTCAAGAGGGATGTTACCATTTAGTGACTACAAATTGGTGTTCTCCTTTGGGTGGTTTTGTTTTTATATTCACATTATCTGTATCAGTAGGTACTTTTAAAGGAGTATGTGCTCTGGCAGTATGTGTAAGGGCACGCTGTTGTCCCTCTTCTCATGCAGCGAGTTAATTTATCTCAACTGGTGGATGAGCTGGAGACACTCAGTTCACTGAAGTTCATTGCATCATAACAGAGCCATAAAAGAGACAGCGGTGTCTTCAAGTACACCTTCTTACCATGTTTGCTGGCTCTTCAGGAAAGTTCATAGAAGAGAATAATAGAATGGTTTTGGTTGGAAAAGGCCTTTAAGGTCATCGAGTCCAACCACTGAACCAGCCCTAACTCCACCGCTAGATCATGTCTCGAAGCACAACATCTACTTGTCTTCTAAACTCCTCCAGGGATGGTGACTCAACCACCTCCCTGGGCAGCCTGTTCCAGACTTGAGAACCCTTTCAGTAAAGAATTTTCTCCTAATATCCAACCTAAACCTCCTCTTGGTTTTTGTTTTTCATTCGTGTGGGTTTTTTAAGCACTCGTTATATCAGATACATCTAAAAGTACTTACTGGCTTGGCATCTGTACTGTCTGCAGAACATGCAGCAGGTTACTCACTATGCTAACTTGTGTCAACATGGCACTTCATTCCAAAGTCCACAAAACACCAAATTCAACATTTGGTTGTCTCTAAGACTTTCTCTCTGGAACTGGTCTAGTTGAGTTACAGGGCTGCCTCACTTTCCTTGGTGATGAGCATTCAAAATGCAGAGCTAAGGATACTGAAGAACTGTTTGAGAACCAGGTTCACAGATTTCAGTGTCTAGGTTTTCTGCAAAATCTCTTTGCTTTTGAGACTCCTGCAGTAAGAGTGCCAGCCACACAATAGTATGGTCTTGTCAAGTGCTCTGATGACACAAAAGATGGGACAAAGTAAGTTAGCATCCACATAGATAATGAAATCATTTGGTATTTGATGTATCTTTGGGCTTAGTGTCTTTGAATTGAGGGACATTTGATCAAGACGTTTCTGAGATTCTGATTTACACCCGTATTTACTGAGATGAGTACAGGTCCTGCCAACACCGCACACCTGGGGCTGAAAATTGACCTCTGTAATTTGCTATTTACCAGAGTGGGTGAACGGCTTCTGACTGCCTATGGGGGAAGTTAATCTTGAACATCTTGTTAAAGAAGAACTGGGGCTTTCTGAGACCAGAGCATTTAGCAGGAAAAAATAACTCGGGGTTGTGTGCGATAGCTGTGGAGACTGGTGTACGAATGGATGATGAAAACTTGACCGCAGCCCCTGACGGTCTGGAATGGTTGATTGCTATGTGTGTTTGTGTTGTTTCTGTGAGGTTTTTTTAAGGCTTGAGGTGTGGAACACAGGAAGTTCCACTTAAATTTGAGAAGAAACTTCTTCTCAGTGAGGGTGACAGAGCACTGGCCCAGGCTGCCCAGAGAGGTTGTGGAGTCTCCTTCTCTGCAGACATTCAAAACCCGCCTGGACGCCTTCCTGTGTAACCTCATCTGGGTGTTCCTGCTCCGGCAGGGGGATTGGACTGGATGAGCTTTTGAGGTCCCTTCCAATCCCTAACGGTCTGGGATTCTGTGGACTGCTAGATTAGACAGATTGCAGTGATCTCCAGTTTCTGACTGAAGAAGAATGCAATTATGAATGCTTGTTCTTTCTGAGACATTGCCATTTGAGTACTGGTCTGTGTGGCACCCAGTGTCTGAGACACTGAAAAGGGAGAACTTCCAGTACAGGAAACATGGATATTCAACAAAAACCCCCTATGTTCACTGCAAGCAGAGGGACAGCAGCGCTGTCCTGTGGACAGGATGGTCCTGAGGACCAGTGCCACCCAGCTGGCTACCACCAGCCATTGGCAGCTGAACTGGTTTGTGTTTGATAGTCATAGCTGTCAGTCTTCTGTAACAGGCTGTATGTCGGTAGGGAATGGAAACTGCCTCAGTAATCTGTGTAGGTCATTAAATGGGTCCTGGAACAAATGCCCAGTAACTTGCTGGTATAAATATTTCTAAAGTTATTTGGTTGAAATGTTACTAAGAAGGTCTAGAACCTGTACATACACTACCTGTATGTTGCATATTTTTGAGACAGGACTTCTTCCTATACAGACCTTCTTTGAAGACATCATTAATTATGCATTTTTTATGTCAAATTTCAAGTAATTTTGCTCTGTGTGTGTGCCTGGGTACAGTATTTCCACTCCACATCGAGAAATAAAATACTGTAAGAGTTAGGGAATAATCAGCTTCCTTACTAGAGACATAAATGCCTAATTGTTCCTTAAATGGCATAAATACGGGAAGAGAAGAGCATGGAGTAACAGTAAATGGCAATACAGTTTTAATTTTGTTTCCCATTGTAGAGATTGTACTTGTGATTGGTGTCCTCAGTTTACAGGTAATGGGGAAATAATAGGAAATCTTCCCTCTTCTTTCTTTGTAGAACTGGTTATGTCAAGAGTGGGGGTGGATTTGGAAATGGAATTTCTCCTTAAGAGTCTTCGACTCTTCCTGTCAAAACAAGTTCATTTTATGCATGTAATTTTCTGCTCATTCAAAACACAGGTCCTTTATCACCCACATCAGTAATAATATTTACTTGGAAATAGACATTTAGACCTGATCCAGGCTTCAGAAAGTGATGGCTTGCCTTTTATTTCTGTCATGGTCTTCATGAATATTTTTCAGGTATAATCCCTAGGTTGCTTCATAGCCGAGTCCTAGTTACATGGTGAAAGTCCTGCAAGTCTGTGAACATGTAACCTTCAATGAAAAATCTAATTCCTTCCTATAAAACATGCATCGTTGTAGCTGTCATTGACTTGTTGAAAGCATCTGTAAATTCATTTTGTGAATTGAGAACAGAACGTACAGAGCTGCTGCACCGTGACGCGATCTTTAGTATTTTTTTTATTCAGGACCTTTTTTCTGCTAATTGGAAAAGAGCTCATCAAGTCTGCATTCCGTTTCTTTGTGCTTTAGCTGTAACACTTTCTGAGGAACACCAAAATAACTGTATTTATGAACAGTGGTAATTTTTTAAAGTATCACTTGCTTTAAACAAAAAGTGTGTACGGTGGCGTGGAAATACGCTGTTGTATTAAAATACTTATTTTGGGTTTTTTTTTTCAATTGAAAAGTAAATATTGCTGTATGCACTGGTAATCGTTGTAAGAATCTGCTGCCAAAACTCCAGTGAGGCTAAAAACAAGTTTTGAAATTGCCCATAAAGTGTCCAGATCTGTTAGGAGTGCGCAGAGGCTGCATCTCGTGCTGGGGCAGACAGAAAGCATTAAGGAGGGGGATCTGCAGTCTCTGAATCCTTGCAGGGAGCAGAAGGATGGAGGTGCAGTGTACACCTTGCAGCTGTTCTAAAACTTGGTTTAGGAGTCACGTGTCTTGAACAACTCCTAATTCTTGGGCAATTCTCAAATACGAATGCTTCTGTTGATCATCTGGTTTCTGCACAAGCGATGTTCCCTTTGCTGTAGACCTCTTGAAGCTCTCCTGGGGAAGCCTCCTGTTGTCCGTGTTGTAGAGGGGGACATCTACCTCTTGCACTGAGATTGTGAATTTTGCTGAAACCTCCTGTGAATCCAGAGCTGTGATTTCCAGAAGTTCTGCATGCTCCCAGACTGGGGCTTGCGACTCACTGACCACTGGTGTGGCTGAACAACGCACTTGGTCTCTTCACTGGCTGGTGCTTTTCAAGTACCTGGGCTGTTAGCAGTGGATTTTAATGCTTGCTGAAACACACTCTAGAAAACTGAAAGAACTCTAATAATCTGACAAAGCTGTAAAGAATGAGCTGCAGTGTGGCTAATCAGCTGTGATGGCAGAGGTTACGTGTACCAGGCGTTGTGGTGCTATTGGCTGTTCCCTATGTGACTTGGTACCTCTTTTATTAGACCGTTGGTCAGGGAGACCTCATTCATGTTTATAAATATTTAAAGGGTGAGTGTCACGAGGATGGAGCCAGGCTCTTCTCGGTGACAATGATAGGACAAGGGGTAATGGGCACAAGCTGGAACACAGGAGGTTCCACTGAAATTTGAGAAGAAACTTCTTCTCAGTGAGGGTGACAGAGCCCTGGCCCAGGCTGCCCAGAGAGGTTGTGGAGTCTCCTTCTCTGCAGACATTCAAAACCCGCCTGGACGCCTTCCTGTGCAACCTCATCTGGGTGTTCCTGCTCCGGCAGGGGGATTGGACTGGATGATCTTTTGAGGTCCCTTCCAATCCCTAACGTTCTGGGATTCTGTGATTCTGTGGTAAGGTAATGCTGATGTGATACAGGCTCCGTGTGTCAGACTCACTGCACGCAGGTTTACTGGGAATCCAGAGCAATGCAGAATCAACCCATCAATCCGTCACAGATTGGGTGGTTTGAAAGCTGCCCGTTTAGCAAATCTATCATAAAAATACTCGTGATGGAGTTTGTACATGATCCAAACATTCTGGCAGTGGTTTAAAAAAAAAAAGAGAGAATATACATGTTGCTTCTGTAATCTGTGCCACGTCCATTCATTTGAAAGCTTTGGGCTTGGTGTGAATCCTGAAAGGTCAGGCACCACGTCAGATACAGCAAGTGAAAAAGAACAAAAGCAGTCGGGCAACTTAAATAATGTTGAATCTGTGAAGTGTCTCCACCCTCTGTCTTTAAGCCTCAAAGCCTGAAGCACTTTTGTCAATTGTAGAACATGCTTTGTGGTAGCAGACAGCAGGTATGACTGCGCCTGGTGAATCGACACTTAAAATCGATGTGCTTAACGTGGAAATATAATGCACTCTCTTAATTATTTATTGGAACAGCTCTCCTGGAATTGTAGAATATTTTCCATCCCTTGAAATCATTAAGATGATACATCTTTCTAGTGTGTGTGTTGTGGCTCAGGTGCCTGTTGTGCAAGAGGTCAGACTAAATCCTGTTCATTCCCCTTCCCAGGTTTAATCAATGAACCTGTGAATAAGGCAACTGACCCTTGCCTTGCAGTTGAAATTTTTTGCGCTGCCTTGTTGAAAATTGATGCTGCTTGCCTTGAGGAGTACGAGGTGGAGTAATCCTACCTTTGTTTCCTTCTGAGTGCTGCTGGCTGAGCTGGTGGCATCACTACCAGCACCCGTGTCTAAGAAACGAAACGTCCCTCCCTGTTCAGACTGGTTATTCAGAACGGCCTGGAGTATTCTGGAGGTGTTAGGGTGCTCCACATCAAAGCGTTGCAAAGAGAGAGGTGGGCAGCTTCACAGTTAGGGAGAAGTGTGACATGAAAATGATGCATTTTTCACTGATGCTCCGACACAGTGATTTTAAGAAACTGAAGTTCCTAATTGACTTCAGTCAAGTTAAAGACAACTTTAAAACCAGATAAATCTCCAGACCGTCCTCATGGGCTTCAGCTATCCACGGTGTCTGTTTCTAAAGAGAGTTTCTTTGAGGCACATTCAAACTGGAAAATTTGTTTACTGACTCAGCATGAGGAGACTGGGGAATGTGCAGATGTGAGACGATGCTTTAGAATGGTGAGATTTGAACTGCTGTATTTCGTTTTTAGAAGAGGTCACTCCTTATGTTACTTTGTTTCATTTCCTCCAGCTCTTTTTCCTTATTGCCTTAGTGCTTATTTTATATTATTTATTCCTCTTTGAAGCTTATACTCAGCCAGTGGATAACCATATCACTCCATCTGCTTACCTGGGACAGACCCTGCCCCCAGCATCACCAGGGCGATACTCACCAATTCCCAAGGGAATGCTTGGAGATGACGAGATTACCAGGTAATGAACAACCAACCCTGTGAGATGGAGATTAGTTCTTACTTTAAAGCCAGCAATGCTTTTTCTTCCCTCCTCCCTGCCACCACCACGTACAAGGGTTTGTTTTGATGGATTTGTAAATCCAGAAAGGCTGGAGAGCTCTTAATCCTTTAGCATTAACAGACCATTCGTTCCTTCTCTGCTGCAGTAGATTGCATTAATCTTTCGTTCATCATTGCTGATACAAGGAAGCTCTTGTAATTTTCTTACCCTTCTGTTCTGCAAGCGTAGGGATGTCACACTGCATTTTTTAGTGTGTCCTTGCTGAATTCCGTGTCGCACCACCATCTGATACGGGTAACGTCAGTCAGCTCCTGAGGCAGGGTCTGCCCAGGATTGCATCCCTAGCACTGTAAGTTGGAGAATTAATCTTGGTCTGTTAGAAGGCAGGGTATATATTTATATTTTTATATATA
>NW_010161537.1:5859-11001 GCF_000695765.1 Mesitornis unicolor | reverse complement strand
TGGGAAAAAGGTGAACTATCATCAGATCTCCGTGATACAGTCATTATCACCCTTTACAAGAAGAAAGGAGAAAAATCAGACTGCTCAAATTACCGTAGTATTACTTTGCTCTCTACTGCTGGTAAAATCCTTGCAAGAATACTTTTGAACAGATTAGTACCAGCTATCTCAGAAGAGCTTCTACCTGAAAGCCAGTGTGGTTTCAGAGCCAATAGGAGTACCGCAGACATGGTATTTGTCCTCAGACAACTCCAAGAGAAGTGCAGGGAACAGAACAAAGGACTCTGTAACTTTCGTTGACCTCACTAAAGCTGCTGACACTGTGAGCAGAAAAGGCCTGTGGCACTTAACATCCTGCATTGCAAAGGCTGCTGAGCTTTTTGGGCTGGAAGTCAGCTTGAAGAAGACAGAAGTTCTTTACCAACCTGCACCTCAGGAAGTCTTCCATCATCCCCACATCACCATAGGCAAACCAGAGCATAAGTCAGTCCAGCAGTTCAACTACCTAGGAAATATCATTTCCTCGGATGGTAAGATTGACAAAGAGATAGACAACAGGTTAGCAAAGGCATATAGAGCTTTCAGAAAACTCCATAAAAGAATCTGGTGCAATAAACACCTGAAGAAAAGTACAAAAAATAGTGTCTACAGAGCCATTGTACTGTCTACCCTTTTATCATCATGGGTCATCTACTGCCACCACCTACGACTCCTTAAACGCTTCCATCGGCGCTGCCTCCGTACAATCCTTTAGGATGTCCACTGGACTGACTACGTGACTAATGTCACTGTTCTTGAACAGGCAGGGGTCACCAGTATTGAGGCCATGCTGTTGAGGACCCAGCTGTGCTGGTCAGGGCACGTCTCCAGGATGGAGGATCACCGCCTCCCTAAGATTGTGCTCTATGGTGAACTTGCCGCCGGCTGCCACAACAGAGGAGCCCCAAAAGAGGAGATACAAGGACTCCCTGAAACAATACCTCAGTTTTGGCCATATTGACTACCATCAGTGGTCTACTCGCCTCCAATCAGGAGACATCAAGACACACCATTCACGACGCTGCTGTCTCCTTTGAGAACACACATAGAATCAGTCTCGAGGAGAAAAGACAACGCAAAAAGAACCGCACCTTGCCAATACCATCTAAGGAGACTTTCCACTGTGCCCTTTGCAACCGGACTTGCCTATCTCGCATCAGCCTTTTTAGCCATCAGCGCATTTGCAGCAAGCGTGGGTAGTGTTCTTCCCTTATCTTCGTTCGCGAAGTCTAGCCATGATTATGATGATTACACAGTTTCACTGACAGTAACCTGTAATGAGCATGTCTAACATATGTCAGAATCTATAAAGGAGAAAAGAAAATAGCTTGCTAAAGGGATAATGAAACCGGTCCCCACAGGAAAGAGGAAGTCCTTATCAAGTCACAAGAATGACTTCATCTACGTGGCTTGATTAACATCTTGTGTGCTTTTTCTTCTATCAGAAATCATTAATTTCTTGCAGTGTATAATTTATATTTACTACATATTATAGCTTCTATTTCTTTAGATGCATAAGAAAAAAAATAATTTCTTTTTTAGTATTCCTGCTTTCTATTTCTACTTTGGTCCTCTGCAAGTTCCTGAAGTATGAGACACAATAAATAAATATTCTCCTTCTTCATGATGCTGTTGATTTTTATGTGCCTCTAAATCCTCTTTTTCCCATTAAGGAAGTTTTAGTCTATTTCATGGCTGCTCAGACAGAAGTTGTGCCATTCTTTTCATTCACTTTATTGTTTTTTACTATACCTTTTTCTGCTCCATTTCTCTTTCTGAGATGAAATGACTGTAACTGCATACAGTTTTCAGTTCATGGCATAATGACAACTTTGAAAACATGCTGCTGTATGCCCAGTCTCTCTTTTGCCTACCATGCTACATACTTTCTAATTTTCACTGAGCTTGAAATTCATTTGCAGATTATCAGTCACAGTGGTTCTTAGTTTAGGATTTTTTCCCTGATTGGTAGCAGATATAATAGAGGCTTTGATTACACATTTATATAGTTAGAATTATTTTATTTTATAACTGCATATCATTATACTTATTGACAGGGAATTTCATTTGCAATTTTAACTCCTAGCTCACCACTGTAATTGAGTCTCTCTGTATCTGTAACAAACTTTGTCATTTCACTGCTTTTCTCCTTCTGAATATCCTAAAAAACACAGGTTCTAATAGCTACCTTTGCAAATCCATTAATAATTTCCCTTCTTATTAAAAAAAAAAAACAACCCCAAAACAACAACAACAAAAACCTGCCACATCCCTTTTGGCTCTGTGCATGTCCCTCCTGAAGAAAAACCTGCCTCTGACTCCAAAGGCATTTGTCATTAACTTGGAAGAACCATCCCTCTTGCAGCTCCCCACATTTCTCTACTCTGTCTTGAAGGCATCATAATAGTTCCCTTTTGCTCCTGTGTACAGAGAGGGTAACTTTGGGTACCTTTCAGAGTTAAAAGTTCAATATTTTCTCATTTGATTATTGTAATTCAATTCTACCAGTTGGTTCATGATCACTTTATTTTCCTGTCCTGAACGTCTTTTAATTGACATTTCAATATGAGTCAGTTCCTCAGACATATCTGAGGGTTGTTATTTGTTGCCCTTTTTGTTCGTTCGTTTGATCTACAGCTGGCCAGCATGGTCGTGCATTGAAACAGTCTGTTTTTTAAAATCCAATATTATAGGATAAGTGCTGGTAAGAATGTTTGTGTGTTGCACTTAGTCCATACCTTTGTAATAAATACAGATGCCAAAGCCACACTGTCCAATGCAGTGCATCTTTCTGATGTATATTGAAGACACAATGTAATATCATTCCAATACTAATTTTTGAGACTCTTTCATGAGGTTGTTTTTTTTTTAGTATTGGCTATTATTTTTAAAGTATTTTACCAGAAAATGAGGATGAGGAAAAATTCCAGAAAGCACTTCTTACTATGTTTCACATGATGGAATATCACACTCTCATGTTTCATAGAAATAATTTTTAAAAACCCAAAACCCATAATTTTCCATAAAATAAAATGGCTATATTTTGTCATTAGGTTTTATTCATTCTCCTGCTTTTAGGAAACTTTTGGGATTGGGACTTCTTGTATTAGAATATCACCAAAAACATAGCCTATGGCTTTTAGTAATCCTAAATAATGTAATGCATCATTCAGTTCTTATCCACCTAAGACAATATTATAAATATATTCAGAAACATTCCCTATCTGTCTGGCTTTGTGTTACCAGAGTATTAAGCTCCTGAAAAGTTTCCATTCGAATAATTTTAGCTGAGTCAAACTGTTAACAAAATTTGTATTAATTATCTCACAAATAATGGCAAGTTCTATTAAGAGACATATTATGATCCTAAAAGTTGTATCTCCAACATTACTGCTAGTATTACTTTCTCAGAATAGAAATCCATCAACAAACAAAATGTAAGGAAAGAGAAAGATTGGGATTTTTATTTTTTGTCATTCACTTCACTTTTAATAGTTTTTGTCTTGAACAGCTTCCAAAATGAAGCAGAAGAGAAAAATCTTAGACACACAGTGTCTAGTAAGATGTTCTATCTCAATAGTTATGTGGATTGTATTGACTTCTGATAATTTAAAAATAATTTTTAAAGCAAAATCATATATACAAAGTACCTGAGTCACTTAGTTTGTCTTACCATAGTTAGGACTTCCTGAGCTTTTCTTAAAAAAATGAGAATACCAAATATGCTTTGCATACATTCACAGAAGCCTGTACTCTTCTGTTGGAGCCAACAGGACTTGGGCTTTGGATTTCAGTCAAGTATTAGTTACTTACCACCTTTCACTGCTACACAAAGACCGTACTTCTGTTTCTGTCCACCAGTTCATGGCTGAAAACAGACAGTAAGAGATATCCTCAAAGAAAAGGACAACTACCATGTAAAAAGACACTACTGGGCTGTATTTGTGTTTATCTGTACAAAAATCAGAAACAGCTACATTACTGGCTTGTGTTCATATTTATAATGTTTTTTATATTTATTATAATGTTCATCACATCATCACAAATAAGTTCATCACGTGTACACATGCAAAGCTTATCATTAACATTCATATGAAAGATTTCAACTTTTTAATGATTTCTTTCATACTCATCTTAAAAGTACTAAGTATTTTCTTATTTCTTAGAATAAACCTGTATTTTCAAAATAGTTATTGGTTCAAACATTTTTAAAATATTTGATCCTACATGATTATATTTTATAGATAAATCAGGGAAAATTAATCTAGTATTCACTAGATTAATACCCTAAAACAAATAATTCTTATATTCCTATTCTAGGACATCAGGGGTTAGAATGGTGTATACCTATGCACTGCAGAGGCTATTTATATAGAAATTGCAGACAAGGTGAGCCTCCACATCAGTAAAATCCAAAGGGTGGTATATGACCAGGAAATAAGAGAAGGAAGGACTGTAAATTCTAAAACAGGAGATATTTTAAAATAAGTAGCTGAGCAAAGACCTAGAGGCTTATGGTTTATCTCAAATTATTTGTAAACAACTTTCTATCTCAGAGCTTGGTATGGAGTTGCTGAAAGAGCTGAATGTAAGCCAGACCAGGAGGATGTGAGATTAGTTTATAGGAAACAGACCCTGTTCACTCAGACTTCCTTAAACAAAGTTTGCTGACTGGAGTCACAGACCAATGAAGATAAAATAATGATAACATAATAAATATTTCTGGTTGATCTCCATTGCTTACGTATGCCTGCTATGTAGAAAATGTAATGAAACAGTTTTTCATCTCTGTGTAAATTCATAAGCTAACGCTTTGCCTTATTTTTTCACAGAAAAGATTTGCATCCCATGTAAAGCATTAGGAAAAGCTGAATTCCACTGGCAGGACAGTACAGGCTGTACTGCCTGGGCTGCCCTCTCTGAAACTCCTCTTTCACTTATACTTAGTAAACTCTCCCATGTTCTTTTCAACTTTTTCCCTTCCAAAGCCTTCTTATTTATTGCAATGTGGAGGAGGTCATGCATGGTGCTATGAATTGTCAGTATGGTGCATCTGGTGGGGCCAGCAGGGATGTCAGACATTGGTCAGTTGCTGTCCTTGCC
>NW_010161537.1:0-5828 GCF_000695765.1 Mesitornis unicolor | reverse complement strand
GCCACCAAGGAATCCCCCTTCACGGTGGTGTCTTATTTATGCCAGCTTTTGCCATAACCCTCCCATCCTCATAGCATCAAGTGCACGGCCCAGCTTATGGGGTGGCTGTTGCTGCTGAATGGCTCTATGTTTCTTTCCTTACTCCTTTCTTCCACGCTGGGAAAGCCAGGGTGGGTTCCACTCCTGTGTCCTAGGAGGTTGAGGGAGGAGGTGGAGGACCAGAGAACCCTGGCTGCGTGCACCTGCCTCCTCACTCTTGTAACTGGGAGGTTTTCTTCTCCCATCCTGTGCCCCAGAATGGGAGCCGGGTCTCTGACAGGTCTGAGTAATCACTGATACAGACATCTGAGTAAGTCTCCTTCTTTTTCTTTCCATTCTCACTCTAGCTCCAACTCCTAGGTCTTCCTGCTGCAGCTTGCACAGCTTTCTTAGGGTGTTAGTCATAGGTATCAGGCTGTTTTGTTTAAAGACACTTTTTGTAGGCCATCACATTTCCTTGAGGAGAGAAGCAAGAGAAAGTAAAGTACATCTTGAAAAATATGCAGAACAGCCAAACTTGAATGGAATTTCATGAGATAAAGAAAGGACGCTTCTCTGTCTGAATTTCAAAAGCCTGCTGGAAACAGTTTAATTTGAGCTTCTCAGGAAAAAAGCACAGGAATCCTCCTTGAAGGAAAATGCTAGACAATCTAATTATAGAAGACCTGCCAGCTCATCTTATACATCACTTCACTATGTGCTTTATCTGTTGCAAAGTAACTATCAGTTCCATGAGACTTGATGCAAAACTTCAAAAAATAAACAAGCATAAAAGCTTGTCTTATTTTTCATTTCAATTTTATTTTACAGTTAAAGGAGACAGGCAGTAGATTATTATAACATCCATCTAAAATGACATCTTGTTTTACAACAACCACGAAGCATCACAGAGGGTGTTTGAAGGGGATAGTGCTGCAGCGTGATCACCCACTGTTCACTTCCATTTCCTTTGGTCAACAATTGCCCACTAAGACAATATTGCCAATATTCCTTAAGTCACACCCAGGATCAAGATTATTTTGCCCATCATTCATAATGTGTTTCAAACCTTAATCTTCAGAAAGTTAATAGCAGTAAGTAGTACCAAACTTAGTGCTATGGACAAGTAAAAGCAAAATACGAGTCTGAATTATGGGAGCAGCTGAGTGGACTGTATCGCACTGACAGATGCTTTGACCAGAAGAAAAGCTATTTTCACTCTACAAAACATTCTGACAGACTGCTAAAAGTTCATCTGCCTGTCTTAAAAACCTGGAAAAAAAACAGATATAAAGATTTCTAGTTGTGAGATGGTAATGATGGGAAGGAAGAAAGAAGGATGATGCTTCTCCTGGTGAACAGTACAAAAGGACTCCAGAGGAGCATTTCTCAGAGTACAAAAGGCTCTACATGTAAAGAAAAAAGTGAGCAGCAGAAGCAGAAAAGCAGTGATCAAGGCAGGAACCCATTCTTCTGCAAAGTGACAGCACACTTTGTTCTCTGGTAGTGAAAGGAGCACAGTTATGAATCTCATTCAGAGGTCTGGAGTGGTGAATCTTCCACAGCACAGCTTATGTGCCTGCATGTGAGCGCAAAGGAAATTGGTTATTCTGAATACAGAGGTAGAATAGAGAAAAAAATTCCTTGTTGGCCCATAACTGTCAAGTAATTATAGCAGGAAAATAATTTCTAAGCTGAATTGGGGCAGATAATGCAGACTTTGAGGAGTGGAGGGGGAGTGAAAGAACAGTAAATTTCCACCAGACTGTGAGCTCCTCCACATGCCATGGGAATGAGGGGATTTCAGGGATTGGTAACTGAAACTGCCTGGTGAGGGAAGCGTATGTAAGGTAAATTTTTCATACTCAGTGCTAACATAAGATCATATTTTAGAGAACAATGAAAGTACCCTTGTCATATTTTTTTTTTTAATTTCAAGTCAAGGATTTTATATTCTCCTGTTCAATCATTTTTCTGCAGTCTATAAGGCAAACAAAACTAGTGATAGCGCAAGTAAAACAGAAGGGTTCCTAAAGTAAAATTTATTTGTTTTTCATCCCCCATGAAATATAATTCTCCACATCCAGAAAATGAAAAACAGTAAGAGATCTGTTCTCCCCTTTCTGCACATGTGTAACTCTATTTAGCAGCAGAAAAATTAACACACACACCCTTTAACTCTTTGCATGCCTGCCTTCTGCACATTAAGAGCAGCCTAAATCTTAGGTAGATGAATGGATGTATGTCATTAGGAAGTTGCATTCTTTAGCTTTTTACACTTAATATTATTGAAGTCTTTTCTTGAGTTTTGCCAGAAATTCCCCTATATGACTGTAGAAGCTGTGTTTCATTTTCTTTAAAGTAGATGTGCTACTGTTCTAGTAAGGGAAGAGAGAAGGAAGCTACAAATTAGTTGCACCCAGGTACAACTTCAAGCAGTGCTAATGGAAAGCAGCAGAAATCATAGAGTTCCTTTTAGTAAACCTGCCCCTTTCCAGAGGTCAAAACAAAACACAGTACTGTTGTAAAACTAATTTAATTGCTTCTGAAGAGCTTTAGGGTCCATCAGGAAAAGGTGCAGCAGAAGTTAAAAGTATTATCATTATTGACTTGCACCCTGTGCTAATTTTGGACCACAGACACTTAGAAACTGTACGAGACTAAAAATATGAAACTAAGCCAGAATAAGAATATAAATGCACTGCAAATTTATACAATAATTTGACTTTACATTTGAATATTTAGGCTAGCTTTCATATTCAACCAGGAAAGAAAAGAAAGTCTTAAAGTTGTATCAACTTTTTACTACCAAATTTTGTCTCTGAAAGCATATAATTTTTTTTGGCCTGGTTTTATGTGTTATTTTCCATTTCCTCAGCCTCCCACACTCTAATGACTTGTGCATGGAATTCTCTTACCCTATGAATATATTTTCTTTTTAAGCACAGTCTCCACAGAGATGGAAAATAGTGGTGGTGAAGCTTGCCATCCTCAAAGAAGGTTAAAGATCTAGGAGCATGTACAACTCTATTCTGAAAGTCAGTTTGTAAGGACTTAATTTACAGGGGTTCAGTTGCACAGACATAATTCTGCATGTCTTTCGAGATGAATACTCTTATACCTTCAGGCATGTGATTTGTCAAGGCAGCTTTGTAGCCTGGTGGGCAATCAGAATTTGCCTTAGTGAGCTGAAATGACCCAGAACAAACTCAGTACTTAATCTCTTTATTGCTGAAATCAATAAGCAGATCCATGCTAAGTGCTGACAGTTTTTATGTAGGGAGTGAAAAGTAGAAGCGTCTGCTCCTTGAACTTCTAATGCTTTATAGGCCAGAAGTTTTGTTTTGTTATTTGACAAAGAACTTGTTAATTTTGTTTTATAATGCATTAATTAATATTAGGTATTTTCTTTGTGCTAATCCATACATGCAGTGTTGCAAGATTAATGTAACTCAAATGCCATCATCCAGAAGGCCCAATACAGCAGTCAGTGAAAAATACCCACCCAGATAACTGAGTGAGGACAGTGGGCTCTGGCAAAGCCCAACAGTCCAGGTGAGCAGCACAGTTAGGGCTGACCACTCTGATGCAAAAGCTACCCTTCTAGAGAACCCCATCCTAAACAAGGGTTTCCTCATTTCCTTACACAAAACATTCCTGAATGTTTTCACTAAGGTTTTTTTCAGATGTCATAATGTATTTGAGGTAAGAAATATGCCAAAAGCTTAAATTAGTTTTCCTACGGTTGTATTTTTTTACCTCACAACAGCTGATTCCCCCTGCAGTTTCATGTAACACTTGTAATTACAACTTGTCCTGAAGAGAGTGAAACAATAATGATAAAAATGAAAGCCGCTGAATGGGTGAAAGCTACTCACAAGATTAGTGGTTTATAACTTTGGTAAATTCAGAATAACCCTCAAGTTCTACTCTACCTCTTTGGGAAACAGCCAAAATATTGCAGTCCATGGGTATCTCTGAGCAAGGAAGAAATACAAAATAACTTTGTGTGCAAAGCCGTCATAAGATATAATGTCATTTATACCCATGGAAAATGATATCTTATAACAGACATGGTGAAGAGAGACTTACTGTCAAATTTTAGCTCTGTAGCTACTTGCCTGTCCATGTGCCTGTTTATACCATCTTTGTTTACTAGATATTGGAGAGTATTCAGAAAAAAAGTCATACTAAATTATGAGTGCTATCAACTTTTGGATGAAAAGTATTAAAACTTCAAACAAAACAGTCTTCTGAATTCCTGTCCTTCTGGTCCCACAGTCTTATCTTGGTTTTACACTTTTGTTTAAACTGTTCCTTCCCTTTCTTTTTTTTTTGTTTGGAGTTGATTCAATAACCCAGTCTTTTTTTATTTCTTGCAGATGTTAAAATTATGAAACACTCTCTCCCTCTGGAGCACTGCACAGCAGCCATGACATCTCCTTTGGTCCTCTGTGGAAGGTACATTGCAGCCTGCTGCTGAACTGTTGTGACATGTCTCTAGCAATCAGAAAGAAAAGTTGGGAAGAGCATGTGACCCAGTGGATGGGATTGGCTTTGGAGTCTGTGGAGTATAATACAGCATGTCATCACGGACTTGTAGCTGATAACTTGCAGATGAGTATGGAAAAAGATGAAGTTTTGAGCGCAGACTGGAAAGAAAAATGCGCTTCATTTCCAGAGTGCTGTTATACTGAAGAGTTGATGGGCTTTCCTGCAAAGCAGCTAGGAAATGTTTCAAAGGAGGTGGATGAAAATGATAACCATGAGGATGAGGAGCATCTTCTAGAGGCTAGCACAGAAACTCTAGTCCATGTGTCTGATGATGATGATGTCTATTCGGCACTGAACCTGAGTAGTGTTAATTGCCACACTACTGCTGTAGGAAGTAAACCAAAAGATGAAGAAAAGGGTTTAAACGGAGCAGGCTCCTTAACACAGATGGTACAAATAACAGAGGGTAACAAGGCAGATGAAGAACCTGGAATATTTGGAGAGATAAGTGAGGAACCTGGCAGGGGTACAGTTCCTAAAGAAGAGATGGAAGAAGACATTATTTGTGACAGTATAGGCCAAAGCCTGGAGCTTTGTAATTATGAAGGCTTAAATGAAGTAGTAAATGCAGAGAAATATAATCTTTCTACTACTCCAAATGGGAAAGAAATTATTATGCCTGGGAAGCAGCTGCTTCATACTGCTGTAATTGCACAACAGCGCCGGAAATCTGATGCTTTTAAAGATGGGCTTGGAAAGTCTGAGTGTAATGTGGTAGAGAGTAGGATTTCTTCTGAATCATGCACTAGCAGTGGTAGACAACTATGTTCAGCAGCAGAATCCAGTGACTGCCTTATGCAATCTTCTCCTTGCTCTCCCATCCCAGCAGTGGAAAATGGTCTGGATGAAAGTGGTTTCAGAGAACCTCAAGTGGTCCCTGAAAACAAATGCCTTTCAAATGTCAGTTCAGCAGAAGACAGTCAGTGTTTACATGTAAGGGATCATTTGACCACAAAAGAGTATTCAGACAGTCAAGTGAAACTGCGCAAAAGAAAGGTAGGATGCTCATAAACTGCAGAGATTGTTTCTGATGTTTTACCCCAATTTCTAATGAAGATGATTCCATGAGTAATTGATTGGGGATAAAATGTATTTTTCAGCTTTGTTTCAATAACTTGTCAGATTTTTCTTCAAAATATTTTGAGAACAATATGTCTATAAACCAGATGTATTTCATGAGCTCTTTTCAAGGTCTGAAAATGGCTAGGAGGTGAATCTGAAAGGTGCCTTATATTCACTTTGGTTCATATATGTTA
>NW_010161536.1:2456-2660 GCF_000695765.1 Mesitornis unicolor | reverse complement strand
TCCCTTCTTGTCTCCGATACAGGTTATCATCCTGATGGATGCCTATTGTTCAGGAAGACTGAAGACAACCACTGACAATCTACGTTCCCTGTATTCCTATGTTTTAAGACATTGTTTGTGTAAATAATTTTGATGTATTACTTGAGAGATTATCTTGTAAAATGTGTTCCCTAACCTCTCGTGCCTTAATGTTAGGATGTTTAC
>NW_010161536.1:1235-2410 GCF_000695765.1 Mesitornis unicolor | reverse complement strand
CATCCCATTGCTCTCAGCCCATCGGTTCAGCCTGTCCAAATCTCTTTGGAGGGCTTCTCTGCCTTCTAGCAGATCAGCACTTCCCCCCAGCTTGGTGTCATCTGCCAACTTGCTGAGGGTACATTCAATCCCCTCATCAAGGTCATTTCTGAAGAGACTGAACAGGACTGGACCCAGCACTGAGCCCTGGGGAACACCACTTGGGACTGGCCTCCACCTAGACTTTGCTCCGTTGACCACAACCCTCTGCACCCCACCAGCCAGCCACTTTTCTACCCAAGAGAGGGGGATCTTGTCCAGGTCAGTAGCAGCCAGTTTCCTGAGCAAGGGGCTGTGGGAAACTGTCGAACGCTTTGCTGAAGTCCAGATCAACTACATCCACAGCCCTTCCCTCGTCCAGAAGGCGGGTCACCTTGTCGTAGAAGGAGATCAGCTTGGATTGGCAGGACCTGCCCTTCCTGAACCCATGTTGACTGGGCCCGATCATCCACTTATCTTGTCGGTGCTGTGAGATAGCACTCAAGATGACCTGTTCCATGACTTTCCCTGGCATCGAGGTCAGACTGACAGGCCTGTAGTTCCCCGCATCCTCCCTCTGTCCTTTCTTGTCAATGGACACAACATCTGCTAGTTTCCAGTCAAGTGGCACTTCCCCAGTCAGCCAGGACTGCTGGAAGAGAATGGACAGGGGTTTTAATTAGAGATATGTGCATCTGCTGGGGGTACCCTTCAGCAGCATGGCAAAGCAGTGTTACCTCTTGCAACTTGACACATACAGCTTACGATAACCGGTGGGGGGTTCCACACACACATTATCCCCTTAATGGCATTCCCCTACACACACAACCAGCTAACACCCTCTTCAATTGGACAGATCAATGTGAATGCGATACCAGTAAGTATCCCGCTCCCTTTCGGTTAGCTTGGGGATGCTCTGATGGAAAATTTTACTCGTATCTAACATTAGCACAACACGCCGGACTGAAGTGTGCAGTGGGTATCCCTTCCCTATGCCCCAGTCGAGTTTTTGATTTTTCCCATCCATGTAAGCGGACTCTGCGAAGCTCACCATCTGGACATCTGGAATGGGCAATCTCTGGAATTCGAACTCCAGACTACTATACCACCGGGCAACTAGTGGGCATGTTTTTTGAAACTGTGTTTACCCCCTGTAA
>NW_010161536.1:0-344 GCF_000695765.1 Mesitornis unicolor | reverse complement strand
AAAGGCCTTGGAAGTGGTGACTATCCCTCACCTTTTCTACTTCTCTGATAACTATTTCTTTCTTTTCTCTCCTTTTTCTCATTTTCTCGTTCCCTTTTCCTTTTTCCTAACAGGTGCGGCTGCAGCGGACTGTAGCTGGCAGTTTTGGTTTTGGGTTACAGTCTTGGTTCTGCTAGTCAAATTGTTATAGTGTTGCTAAGTTGCACCCTGTTCTGGTAATTTTCGGGTAATTTCGGTTTCTTGTCAGTATTCCGTCCCTCACGGGTTGTTGAAAAGTTTGAATCCAGTGTTGTTTTTGTTCAGAGCATGTATATTATCTAGTAAAAACATCACTTACATCCTCC
>NW_010161535.1:54771-115254 GCF_000695765.1 Mesitornis unicolor | reverse complement strand
GATATATATTAGTTTCATATAGATATATATATAAAAGATATATATATTAAAAATATGTATATTAATATATTCAGGTTCAAGTGTTTCTACCAAAGAATTAGAATGTTTCAAGTCAAAATGTGCAAACCAACGTATTCTCTTGTACTCTACTGCTACAGCTCTCTCTGTTATTTTGATTGAAGTTTTGCTCAAGAAAGACAGTTTTGTGTCAAAAGCGCTACCAAAATACAAACAGATTATAGGAATTCTTGGGTAGTCTTTGTAACAGGCAGTACGTTTTTTATGGCAAGCTTATATGAATCCTTGTACGATATGCAGGACCATGTGGGCAATGAGTATACACAGCTGACACAAAGAACGGAGAGAAAACAGTGAGAATATGGAAGCTGACTCCTAGGTGATCAGGAGAAGAAACTGGAAAGGACTCAAAAAACCAAGTCCAAAATTAAAAGATTCTTGCTTTTTTGTATTTCTGTGTCTGCAGTTTTTTGAGCAACATTTTTATTTAAGAATACAGCATTTCAATAGTCTTCTTGACTACACGCACAAACTACTCTTATTAAAAGTTAAAGTCTTCCTTTCTTAAATCATTACAATTTTCTTTCTCTGTAGTAAAGAAGGTTAGAGAAGTTTCATAATTTTTTTAACCTGATCAGGTCCTGGACTCTGCTGTTGAAGGCTTCCACTTGTGAGGATTTGCTTTTCACTTCCTGTAATATTTTCAGTGCAGTAGAGTGGTTGTTTCCATCTGGGAAGCTGGAGATTAGACATCTGAAAATCACAGCAGTTATCCTCAGAAGTCCTGTTGTTAAACCTTCAAACACCTGCTTATTTGCACTTCTGCCTGAAGTAGCATTATGGTCATCTGGAACACTAACCTAAGTAAAGAGAAAGACAGAAAAAAAATCAGAATACAGTAAAAATAATCAAAGTCAGTTGAGAAACACGAAGCTACAAATGAGTACACCAAAAGTAACAACAAAGTAACATATTCTAGCAGTGCTGTGGGACATTAAAGTATTTTAGGTGTAAGAAAAGATCTTATGCAGATAAGCTGAAACAGAATAAATAAAGTCAAAAGAGAGTTCAGTGTATCAGAACTGAAGGAAGCCTTATAGCAGCAGAGTATTTAATTAGCATGATATTGGATTTTTATTATTTTTATTATTATTATTTTTAGTGGATTAACACGTGCACAGGATTTTTAATGAGACACTAGCAAAAAAACCCAAAAAACCAACAAACTTGACTGTGAATAAACAAACTACTGAGATGGTTCATCTTGACTACTACATTGTGTTACCACAGAGACATACTAAATGTCTAGGACACAAAGTGTTTACTAATATAGAGGAAAGAGGGCTATTTTCTGTGGAAGAAATAGCACTTAGTGTTGTATGGTAATCCCCTACCTGACTTTGGAAAAACGCAATGTACCATCAAGAAGGCTACTCAACAGTTTGAGTGCTAAACAAACACCCCTACAGAAATGAGTATTTTGAAAGGCTAAAGTTCTTGTGACATAGCAGGCACAATTGTAGCTCTTCACAGAAAAAGACAATAAATACACTTTGCAGTGAGATCCAATCCCTGATGGACTTCCTCCTTCAGGAAAAAGGAGAAAGAAGGAGGAGAAAGGAAGAAAGGAAGAAAGGCAGGCAGGGAAATAGAGGGGAGGGAGGAAATAGAGGGGAGGGAGGAAATAGAGGGGAGGGAGGGAAGGAGGAAGGAAGGAAGGGAGATAAAATCTTTCCTGAAGTAAGCATCTTTCTAAAATATTTTATGTGGAATTTTAACGCTAGAAGAATTACAGACATTTTCACCAAAAAATGTAAGATTGACTGCAATGAAACTCAAACTATAACTGAGAAAAAAACCCCTAATTGTATCTGGAACAGTAGTTGTTTGCCCTCAGGAAACAGCATACTGAAGTATCTAAGCAGTACATGCAGACGGCCACAGGAGGTGTCATCTGGTAACAATGGCAAAGGACGCTGGGGAATACAACGTTCTATCTACAAGGAGAAATTCAGTTGTGCTGCTGAGCTTCTGCATAACTGAATTCAGAACAAATTTTATTACCTGCTGAGGTACACCAAGAGGTTACAAACAGCTGTTTAAGCCAGCAAAAGAAGGCAACCCTCACTGAATCGAGACAAATGAATTACAGTAGTTCCCCTTCACAGCTGAAAAAGCCTGCGAGAGAATTATCTTCTCCTAGTAAGTGTCAGAATTTCTCAGTTGAGCAGTTTACTACTGAAGGAAACCCTTTAAGGCAAGGCTCCAAAGCTCTTTGATTCCCATTTCTCTTGCCTTTTTTTTTTAAGAAAGAAAGAGAACTGCTAAGTCTTCCAAAGTCTACAAAAATTAAGAGTCCTAGTTTTGTAAAAAAATGAAAGTTGAAATTCTGCCTGGGAGGGAGGGAGGGAGGGAGGCATATAGAGAACCCACAAAACCTATCGGGACCAAATCTGATGAGAAGAATCCAACATCCAACAAAAAACCCCAAACAAACCCAAAAAAGGTTTAGGTCCTTACCTGAGAAGACAGAAAAATTGACGAAATTCTGGGGCACAACCTGACATACTAAAACACTGTAAAGGATGACATGAATTATATACTTCTAAAAGATGCAATGGGAAATGCTTTCTACCCACAAATCTCAAATTAGGCATAGAGAACATCTGAGCACTTTTATGAAAACCTTTGTATTTTAGCTATCAAGGACATCAGGAAAAACACATCCCAAGAATAAGGCCTTGATATAAAACATCACCTGATGACCATTGCACTCGTCCCTCAGATGTCAGACACTTGTGAATCATGTCAGAAGCACAACATTCAGTTCTCTCTGAACGGGCCTCAGAGGAACAGAATCCAATTTTTCTAAATCATTAAACTAGAGCCCATCCTAAAAAAAGCAGCAAAGTTGAGATGTACAACACATAAATCTGGAGACAAATCTGTATGCAGGATACAGATCTGGAAGGAAATCCTCACGGAGAATACATATATATATATATATAAAAGTTTACTTCTCATTTAATTTGTAATTTCTGCAGTCCAAGCTAATTTAAACCAGCTGAAATTCTGCCCTACTATGATGAAATGGTAAGGGAAGAGAGTATGGAAGCCCTGCAGTTTCACAGGCAGAATACTGGCAGCACAGATGCATCAACCAAGGTGCAGGGCTCCCAGGTACATTCCCTGTGCTTCAAGCTGCTGGACTCCACCGACCAACAGACCTCTGTGGAAGCACGTTTATGAGACAGCTTGAGGCTTTTAACACTGTAATTAGTGATCAATATTGGCTGAAATGTAATTTTCATTCCAGGTTAAAGTAATTCACACTTGGTATATGCAAGTGAGGGCACAGAAAACTGCTCATCCACGTATAGGTATCAGGAGGGATTTGGTAACACTTGGTGACAAAGAACAACATGCGCATGTCTTTATTATTCATTAGCTCTGAGCCTTGTGTTGGTACTTAAAACTCATTGTAATAGTCTGTTTCTGGTGACGAGCCAAGTGAGCAAGTGAGAAGACTTTAGCTGCTTACTGAAGTTCAATAGGAAAAATAATATTATGTTGCTCCAGTAACTTCTGTTGACTAAAATAATTCATGCCTAATGATTCTAATTGCCTACTGCAAAGATGGATTAAGTTTCGCAATGTATAAAATCAATTTACATGTGGTGACTTTGTCCCAGGAACATCAAGTTTTAAAAACTGCTAGCAAACACTACTCATTGCTTTTTCACCTAAGATAAAATACTATATAACTTACTCCTTAATGATTTAATAGTATTTTACAGTAGAGTCTTCTATTTGTTGTAATGAACAGTACTGTAAACAAATAATGTTTGATTTTGTCTTCTAGTTGAGTGTATAAGAGAATATTTTCTAAGTATATAGCCCTTAGCGACAGAAGTTCATACTTCAATTTAAAACTGTTCTTCCTAATCTGTAAAATAAATACATCTGGCAATCTTAATACAATCATTTATTGCAGAGCTGATTTTTCACATTTGATTTTTGGGGAAAGTGTGTGTGTATTAATATAAAATGAGAACAAATGTGGGTTTTATACTCTGTATGTCAAAGAGGAGATGGAAGGAAATAATGTTTATAGAAAATGGGTAAATTTGAACTTAATTTCTACCTTTAATATTTTCCATTTATATGAACTCAAATGACTGACAAAAGATCAGCTCTTTCACTGAAGAAGTAATTAATGGGACAGTGTTAAAATGTGTTGAGATTTATGTTCAAAATTAATTGGGTTACTTGCAAAAGTGATATATTACTTCGCTTGTTGATTATTATATCAAGCAAGGGGGTAAGAAATCTTAAGATTTAATAGTGTAATTACACTCTCAAGCTCTGGTTTCTTTGTGTTGATTACAGAAGGGAGTTAATGATATTCAGAGAAACTGAGTTTATTGAACGTGGATGAGTAAATGTTAAAACATTCCATATTTTTATCTCTGAGGTTTAATAGGTTTAACAGTTTAACTGCCACAAATCTACAGGTACAATTACACACTTAATTACTTGCCAAGTAATGGGTATAAGACATTTTAACATCACAAAGGAAAATGTAACTATTGTTCAATTACTTGACACATCCAACATCTCAATGCTATTTTAGCATTTGTGATGGCTGCCTATGTTGGGTCTAACCAAGACACCTACTTTCATTAAAGCAGTTCTTGAAGCAGGGTGCTGTGATGACCAGATTCTCAGCTCTGGCGCAGCCTCCATACAACTGTTAAGCTGCAGAGATTTCCCCTTGTGCAGGGATTCCCTTGCTTGTGCAGAGCTGCCATAAGCTCCTCAGCTCTGCCCAGCACCTAGGGCTTAATCCTGCAAGATGCTGAACAATATGGCCCCAATCCAGTAAAGCACTTAGGGCATACATTTAATATAGCTGAAAATGTTACTCCATTCTGACTCGTGTCACCGAGTACCTCTGCATAGCGGAGCTTTTTTTGTTGTTGTTTTTTCTGCACTAGCAACAACAAAAAATCGTTTCCAGTTAGCAACGTAGAGCTCTGTCACTGAAAACTCATTTGCGTTTTTATTTGTCTTGTAAAAAGCATAATCCTTCACAGCCATGAAGAATTTTAAATATAAAGCTGCTAAAACAAAATGGTAAGTCATAAACCTTTTGAGACACCCAATATCTGTTCATTTGTTCACTTATATTGTATTCTTCTTCCATTAAGAGTGGCAACTTTGTGCTTTTTGCAGGTGTAAGTCATTGGGCTGACCTCAAAAACGTTACTTTCAAAACAGTATCTATAGGTTGTTAGACTTTCTACGCAGTAACTAGCGAAACCGAAGAAATGGAAGTGGCCAAGGAAGTCTATGGGCTTAAGATGGTGCAGACAAAGGTTCCAATTTTAAATTCCCTAACCCTAAACATGATCCAATTTGAAATTTTCAAAACTTCTGCCAGATCTATAAAAGACAGCTAACCCTGGAAGGTCAGACTGCTGCAGAGACCTTTTCTTTGTCCTTGTCAATTCTGAAATCAAACCTGTATGTTGCATGTTTACATAAAATTATCTACTTAAAGGAGTAAAAATAATCTGGTTCTAGACTTTAGCAATGAATCTTAAACAGAAAGAAATCAGCAATTAATCTTAAACAGAAAGAAAAACAGTCTAAAAATTTATTGCATGTGTAGAATATTAGCAGCAATACACATGAATAAATGAAGTGCACAACAGTGACTATCTCAAGCTAGTCATCTGTAGTGCTATGTAGTGTGCAATTCAAAAAAAGGAGGAAGAAAAGAAAGAATCCATGTAATTTTGCATGTTTGTACGAACAAAGAAATATAACAACAAAAATGTCTCAATTTCTAATTCTTAATGGGTACTGCTTTGCGTTATGCTTTAACTGGTAACTTTAAGCAGGTCTGCTGTGATTGGAAAGGTATGAATGAACAAAATCTTCTAAGAATTTTTACTGGACAAGGTCTCATCCAGCTCATTATTCTCAAAAGCTTTTTGAAATTTCCCTTTGATCTACCTGAGAACATACAGCAAAAAACCAACCTGTCATGCTTTTCTTACGTGAAACCATAAAAAAATACTAAAAAAACCCCCAAACGCCAATCTGTTTACTAAGCACATAATTATTTACAAATGCAGGCACAGGTATGTATGGCTTATATACGGTTTTCAGATATCTTCATGGAAAAGTACATGACTAGAAAAAAACAAACCACAAAATCCCCACCTGCACATGCCTACAGCTCCACATCATTATTTGTTTCTCTCAGTGTGAAAGGTTCCAAAACATAGAATTAGAAAAGTTCTCATTATTTTGCAACTATCTTCTAGGTACAGCAGAAAAAGAAGAGCGGGGACAGCAGTCTGGAGGTAAATGAAGTTACAACTCGAGCAGAAGAGTTCTATGACTGTAGGTGGGAAGGTGTGAGCCACTAAGCACTGAAATCAGAAATGCACCACTGCTCACCCCAACAGACACCCACCACGGCATCACCTGGGCTCATAAGGAGGCTGAAGTGAAGTGAATGGTGAAGTCTACAGAAGGTCTCCTATCAATCCTTTTAGGTATGAAATAAAGGAAGGTCTAAACAGCTGGCTTTTAAACTTGGGCAGGATGGATGGCACAAAAAAATTAAGAATAGTCCATTTGTTATTCTACCATATCACACTGATACTCAAGCTTTGATGGAGGAAAAAAGTATATAAATATTCTACAATTCTTCAAGTAATATTTTAAGGGGAAAAATGTTAAAACTGTGTAAAAAAAAATTAACATCTTGTCACCAGTGAGAGGTAACTGTTTTAAACTTTCTTCTTTAAAATGTATAGATCTGAGTTTTAGCAGAAGTGAAGCAGACATTGCATTCGATTGATGAATAAAATCAAAACTAAACCAACATTAAATTGGTTGGAAACAAGGCTCATACTGGCTGTATTCAAGAATATATTTAAAGGTTTCTAAAAATTGGATTCTTTCTGTTTCTGCATTCAGCAAATATTGGCATATTTGTTCAACAATCTGTTAGAACCTTGCAAATATATGTTCTCATTTATTACTCTTGGTATTACTTGGGGTTTATTTTCCAACAGTATGTGGAAATACACACAACACTGGCAGAGGTGGCATCACACAGCTCACCAAACCAGGAATAGTGGAGGCAGTTAAATCCCAAGGAAGGGTGTCTTAATATTTTGGTATTCAGAGCTTGATCCAATTAAACAAAGTGCTCTCCATTTGTCCATTTCTTTTCAATAAAAGAGAAAAATTAAAACTTGATCTGATTTATTATATTTTCAAGGGTGAAAAATCAGGGCTAGAAAAGCAGCACTGTATTTATTTTTTCTTGGTACTTAAATATGTACTTCATGGAACCACGAAGATATCCTCGTTTATGGGCCAATTCTGTCTAAAGAGAACATAAGAAACTTTATGCATGGGAAAGAAAAGTCCACTGTGAATCATGGGAAACATTAAGCTTTAATTACAGTTTTGCTGCAATTCAAGGGTAGTATTTGGCAACTGACTGAAAAGAGCTCTAAGCGTGGTCAATTTTTTTCTTGTAGTATCTCTGATCTCTAGATGGCCCACATTTCCTAAAGAAATGCCCTCTGTATTTCGTCAGGAAAAGTGCAGATCATTTGCAGAGAGCTACACTGAGAAAAGGGAAGGCGTTTGGCATCAGGATGGATCTTGTCACTTACAAAGTGCTGCCAGATTTCATCTCTGGTGTAATTACCCACAGAGCCCGTGCTCCGGCTGGCTCCGCGCAGAGCCAGCAGTGCTGTGACTGCCCCGGCACAATACACGCACCTTTCACTAAGTACATCTGAAATCTAATACCTGGAATCCTCTTGGAAAGATCTGGTGAAGAACAATGAGCTGGCAGCGACTTAGAGAAGAAGGCACAGGTTGCATTCGGGCTTTCTTTGTGTCAAGGACCTTTGGACTATCTTTTTAAAGTGCTCATCAACAGTCCTATGGCTTGTTGATTCTAACAGCGTCATTTAAATTATTTAAAGTATGTACATAACTTTTCAATTAACAAACTGCTTGGCTCATGAAAATACATACACACAATTTATAAGTAGAAAATCAAGACTAAATATCTTATGATGAGCAGGTCACTATGAATTAAAAATGAGTTTTCAAATAAAATATTTAATGACATTTCAAATTAAATGAAACATTGGAAAATTAAAAACTTGCACAGTTAAAGAGTCCTGCCATTTAAGCACTTCGGCAAATCAAACTGCAGCAACATACTGACCTTATATTCCCAATACTGAAACACGCAAGAATCAAACACACATGGACAACCGGTAATATCTATACTTGAAATATTCCTATTGGGTGAATTAAAGAAGAAAACCTCACGAAACATTAAAGCTAGAACACTGTCCACTCACCAGAGTTCCTAGTACATATACTTTTGCAAAATTTATCAGTAGAAGCAAGCATATCCATTGGTATAGAAGTACAGGAGATACAGTTACCAAATACGTACAACAAAAGAATCTTATTCTTTTGACCCTTTCTCCTCATATCTCCTGGTGTCCTTATACTCTAAATACTCTAATATGTTTATAAAGCATATAATTTCCTAAATTAAAATAGCTATTTGACGTACCGTAAACTGATGTATCAACAGGTCCATCAGAAAAGTGATCTTATTACTAAAAAGAACATAAGTGCAGTTTTCTGCACAGTTACTGCAGGTGAGGCTGTAAGCATTTGCTGTATTGCACAGTGACCTAAAAAATCAGAAGGAAAAAGAAAAATAAGAATGTTACTCCCTTTTTTCGGTAAACTAAAAGCAAATAAATGGAAGCGCATCACAGAACAACCTTTCAGCAACTGGCATTTGTTTTCTTAAACTTGGTATTACAAACAGTACTAAAAATTTACATGAGATCAATTCAATAATTAATAACTTCAAAACCATAGAGCCACACTTGTCAGAAGTCGCGCACTGGCTACTGGACCCTTCTGTGTTCAAAACTCATTAAAAAAACTTGCACAGAATATCAGCTAATTACATCATTTGGATATGTAATCATCTTTTCTCGTGGCTCATATCACACAAGTAATTTGGGTGGGAAGAGGCAATGGTAATAACAGAAAATCACAAACACAGAAAGCTCCAGACGTGCAAAACATGCCCAATCATTCTTTGTATCATGAGAAGTAACTTCCATCCGCTCCAATTAAAGTGTTCTTCTCAAAACAGGATTTGCAGGGAAGCTGGGACCAGTCCTATAGAATATACTCACAGAGAAGAGAAATCTAACTGCAGATAATACTTTAGCAGAATAAACACAAAATTCATTTCTTGAACTTTGCTTACTACAAAAGCTATCACTGCTACTATACAAATATGCACACAGACCCACAACACAAACACACCAGAAATATATACAATAATAACTAAAGATGGCTAGAAATTCAAGTTGTCTAAAGTAAACGAAAAGGAAAAGAACTTTTACTTTGCTGGGTCTTTTTAACATGCAAAAAAATGCAACTAAGTCCAAACAAGCTCCACAGAGGAAAACACTTGTGAGTATTTTCTCTGTCAAAAGGCCATGCAAAAGTGGGACTGCAACAAACAACAAGTTACCAGACGGAAATCAAAGCTGGTATTTCACACAAGTTGCAGACTAATTCGACATGCTTGTAACGACAGAGTTGAGTTTTACACTGTATTTTTCTCCTAAAATATTTTTTGAAAGAGCAAAGTTATTTCATAACAAGAAAGGCCGCTCCACTGATTGCTGTGTTCGTTGCTGTGCCATCTCGTTACCTAGCATGGCTCCCCTGAGTTGAAGCTGAAGCACCTTATGCACATACATTGTATTTCTCAAGCCAAGAAAAGCTGGAAATGCTCAGAGGCCAGAAAATTTAGAGCAAAATCTTTTCTCATTTGTATTTCTGGCTTCTCTTTTCTTAAGCTGGAGAAATAATTTTGAATTCAAAAAAGAAGCGCTACCTTGCTTGGTTTGATGTGTAAAAACATGAAGAACATTTATATCTTTGTTAATAATCCCGAGTATCACCGTATTACCAGTTATATTAATTTTACTATACTGGTAATTGATTTTACTCTGCTGCCTAATTAAATCAATCTGCAGTTCACAAGATATGAAAATAATATTAAATCATTATTTATTGATCAAAGGCAGGTTAATTTTCACCTATTTCACCTGATTTTTACCCTACAAGGGTAACACCCATGAAAAATTCAAGCAGCGTGCTTCATGTGCACTTTTTTAAAAAATTGCCTTGCAACATGATTCTCTTTTCCTATCCTGGCTATATAGATCTATTTATTTCATACTCCTCAATAATGCTGAAATAAATGTTTGTTAGGCACCTGCTTTTACTTCTCATGGAAGATTATTCCCGTGTAGGTGTGTTTACAGGGAGAGAGATACGAGACTATATCGGTCGTTTCTATTTTCAGTTGAGAAGAAGATGCTTTAAATCAGCAGCTGTCATTTTACCAGCTATTCTAAAATGAAGATTACTTCTATTTAAATATAAACACTGTAATTTACCCAAAGTGTCAAATATGGACTTGGTAGGTTCACTTTCAATTTGGACAGCATTTCAGAGTTTGAGGTGATTTAGTTAATTCACTGCAATGTTTTTTTTCAGGTACAGGATTCCTAGTTCCTAAAAGGAACAGTTATTTTACCTTTGAAAACAGAAGAACTTCCCATTTTATATATAAAACAAATTCCACTGTAATAATGCATCATGCTTTTGTATTTCCCAACTGAATCTCATGTCAGAAAAGGTACTTGCATTTTCAGAGACTCAAATAATGCATTTGAAAAGGTGGTGGAAAGCAAATGGATGTCAAATTAATTTTTCACAACAATAAAGAGGGTTCTTTTAATTGATAACATAAGCTTGCTAACCACGGTTCGTCTAAGCACATTCTCATCACAGCACGCTCCTAACTACGATTCAGTTCCACAATTTTTTTAATTCAAAATTGGAAGTGTCAGGACAGAAGCTGTCCCCAGGTGGTTTGCAGTGTTAAATGGCAGATTAAAGACAGCACAACTAATTTCTTTATTTTAATCTTATTACAGGAACAACAGCTGTCAACTGTCACCATTTCCGCACAAGGCCTCTGAGACACGTGCAGCGTTGTGCATGTCAAGCCAGAACTTTATTTAACAACCAGTTAAGCTCATGGGATGGAAAACTCAATACATTTCTTATTTTCCTCCTGTTAGGAGCTCTAACTGCTCTTAATTCCAAACCTTTTCTCGAGAGAGATCAAAATCAGCTGAAATAGTAAAGCATAGGCCTCACGTAATGCAGCTGTTCATTGATTACTGATGTTGCTCTAAACTTTGTATCACACCCGCAAATCGGCTTTAAAGCTATGTTAGCCAGCATGTATACTCAAACTGCATAATAAGTCTGTCCTCTGATGCAAGGATTTCCTCTAGAGTAAATCCAATTACAAAAACACACATTATGGTACACAAACTTTGATCCAAAAAAGAAATCTGTCTTTAAACTAGACAAAAACACGCATCTGTATGTTATATTCATTTTACAGGAGTACAAAGAAATAGGAAGAGGATTCATTTGAATCAACATCTTCAAGCTAGATCTCAACAGTTTATATGGATATATGTGGTTTATCTCAACAGTTTATATGTATGTATGTGATCTTCTTCTATGCTAGCCCATCTTCACTTTCCTCAAGTTGCCCGGTAGAAACAGGCTGACAAACTGTAATGTTTATTCAAAACACTGAGGCAGCGACAGTATCCACCCACGCAAAACTAATCCTCCATAGTGGACACGTGTAGGTGAGAACACAACTTTTGCTTTACAAAGTCAGAGCATCATCAACACATAATAATTAAACTTTTTCAAGTATAAAGCCTATTTACGCTACTTTCAGCTTCTGAAGATTGTAAGTGAATGCACTTTGACTATCAATGAAGAAAATAAGAAGCTCAATGTGGCAGTGAAATAATACAAATCTAAACATTATCACATTCAGGATGAGTTAAATCAGTTACAAATTGGTAATTTTTAACCAGTTTGAATGTTAGGCAGTTCCTGAATAGGGAATGAAAGTGATCAGAGCTGGTATTGAAAAGCTGAGTTGAGAAGTGAGAGGTGAGCGAATACTGAAAAATGGTGCACAGAATGGCCATGTAGTGGAATGGTTAAAGACACACCAAGGTAAGAATATGGACTGCAACAACAACAACAAATTGGTTTTAAGGTAAAACACCAATTTTAAGTCTTGAAGACTATACAGCCCTTACAGTTCACTCATGGGGCCTATTACACCACCAGGAACCCTCAAAGATTCATAATCAATTACTATTTTGTCTGTATTTTACATTATTTAAGGATATCTGATTAAAAATGGGGCTCCAGCTGAAGTCCAATCACAAATAACGGAAGGACAAAATGCAGCACCAGTTCTCTTTCAAGTCACCTCCAAAATAAATTAAGAGTTTACTTCTGAAATGTTACGGTACTTATGAATAAGCTATTGCATGACGAGTGACAATCAAAGGATTATTTACCCCAACATTTACAGGCGTGACAGAACCTGAAAATTTCTGACAGAAATTCTCCTGTCCCTGGCTTCTCAACTATTTTATTGCAAAAACTGGCTCTCAATCCAGAAGTTTCAGAACAGTTGACAGAGCTCCTTTCAACAATATAACTTGTTCCTGTATTGCACAGGAGGGCAATATTGCTTTATTCTTGAGCTCTGCGAGCTTGAAATTCAGCTCTGAGACAGGCAGCAAGGACACACCATGGAGAGACAGATGCTGCAGGTTTCAGATGTTGAACTTACACAGAGGCCATTCCCTTTAGAGGATCTTTATGTCCTTGTACCAACTGCTGCTTTGCAATGAATGTTTCTCTAGAGGGAATGATCTTACTGGAAAATAAGAAAGCTTGTTTTGCACTGTACATAAAAAAATTCTTCAACAGTCCTACAGAACTGCACAGACAGTAACAGGACAGCTTAAGAAATCTATGCTCATAAAACCAAGGAAAAATTACAAAGAACTAGCTATAAAACCACTTCTCAGCTCAAAATCATTCTCAGTGAAAATAATAATTTGTATCAATGCCATTCATAATATGACGTGGGCACTATTCTCTACTTTTTACATACATATTTATGGTTTGAACTTTTTTTAACCCGATATTTCCTTTAAATAATAAACAAGATGCAAGAAATTGTATTAACAGAGAAGATACATTATAGTAAAACTGTCTTAATCATGCCCTAACTTGTAACTACCTTTGTTCCTTACACAACCATTGCTAATTTCTATTTAAAACTGCTGGTCATTCAAGGAACTCAAAGTATTTCACAAATGTTAATTAAACAAATCCTACAAACCTCATTTGTTAGCAGATATGTTACAATTTTCAAGGCCAGTAAGATGTCATGGCACAGAGGGGCTAAATGACTTGCCCATAGCAAATATGCAAGGCAACACAGGGGATGAGATATCTTCTGGTCTTGATCTTAACTCATTTAACGGTTTTGCTGTGCAGCTCCCATTTGCTTCTCAGCAGAAGTGTCAGAAAAATACCAAAAGGCTCTAAAATCTCTTGAAGTGCTGCTGAATGTCTTATTTTGTGGAGATCTGAACAAATACAGGAAAACTACCAAATGCCACTTTAAGAAATAATGCGGCTGGACGCTAATTTGTATGTTAACACCAATAATAAAACCTACTCTAATCCACTGCTTTCTCTTTTCCTTTTTCAGTGATTTATTTGAAGGGGAGAAGAATTGCCCCAACACCAAATGTATCATCTGTCTCATAAATGTCACATCTTTTTCACAGCATTTGTCATCCTGCTGGTCTAACTACCAATCTGGACAGTAGTACAAAACAACAGGCATATTGTTAAATCTGATAATAAAGCTTTATCTTGTAGACATGGGATTAAAGTTCTGAGCTGCACCATACTGGCAGGATTTTGGAGAAAGAGAGATGTAGATAGTAGCCCATGTAATCTCCTCACCTCCTTGTGAATAGCTTATCCTCCTCACAAAACAACAGACAAATTCCCAATCGAAGATGAGTACAAATGGTTAAACATTGCAAGAACACAAACAATGTTAAGTACAGTAGTGTCCTTCAGAAAAGCGTATTTGGCTAGGGGAACACTGGAGGGCAGTTAATGAAAGGTCTTAATTCAACTTCTTTCCACAGGGCTTCGCTTTCCCTTTAAGCAGAAAAACCTGCTGCTTTGCTAGATTCAAAGTTTGAGAAGTCAGGACGTAAATTATGTTTGCATAAAAGAAAGAAAAATAATTTCAAACTAATTTCAAAAATTAAATGAGGAGCCATGCGATACAAATGTTCTTCATTTGAAGAACTGAATATATTCCATTATTATCCTTTGTTTTAAAAACTCAAACATTCTGTATTTAAAGCCACACATTTGAAGGATTTCCAGTGAGTACTGAAGTACTGAAGAATACCTAGTGAGACCACACTGACACACATTCTGGTTTCTCTAAACCAGCCACGTTTGTGCCTGTTACAAACTGTTCACAGAAAGTCCCACCCTCCAAAACTACTGCTTGCTCTTGACTCTGCAGCCTCGGCACAGAAGATATTATTCTCTATCAGCAAGACCACATAAATAGTAAAAGAGGAGGCTCTGCATCACAGGCAGCAACGCTGGGACACTTCTAGCAGGCTCTAGACTCTAAGTTAGATTCAAGCATTCAGACTCTTGCAGAAAAAACTCCCAAAACTTAAATTACATGCAAGCCAGTGTACAACTTCCAAACTACAATACTTTCAGATGACTATAAACTGCAGACTGCAGTATGCTGTTGAATGAAACGCTGTATTTCAGTATAGGAGCTGTGTGATATTAATCTGTTTTCTGCCTTGATATTTCTTTCAGGAATACAGATAGTGGAAAATTTGTGTTAACAAAACAATGTTTAAAGACTTTTTGAAAGGTTTGTGGTTTTTTTTATATATATATTTCAGTCGTGAACAGGCTCAGGAATCTGAGAAACCAGCTTTACTGGCCTGAAACAGACATGAGATAGACAGGAACTGTCAGAGAGGAGAAACTCTGACAAATCTCCTGGGATTTAGTTTTCTGTTATACAAAGGTAGCTGACATGGGGCTTTATTTACTGGCACACACACTCCTTGCAGAACTAATACATTCTCATATTAACAAACTTAAAGCAAACTGTTTTCAGGTAATGTACACAATATTCGCAAACCTTCTCAACAAAGGCTGCCAAAGTGAGACTATTCTTCAAATGAAAAAACAACAAAAATCAAAGACATATAAAAGATGCGCATTTTAAGAATTTAATGCTAATTTTAAGGTAAGTTTTATGTAGCCACACAGTGCATTTTTTAAGTTTATCCCGCATTGATGAGGATAACTCAAAATCTGAGCCCCTACAAATTAATGTATCCAAAGGCTGCTCCTGAGCTGCTCACCAGAGACCAATTCAGGACTGCTCATCGGTGGAACTGGGTGGACTTGCAGCAAGTGCACTCTGCATGACTTAGGTAGAAGGTGGGAATTTTATTCTCTTTGAAGAGCGAAGTTCAGATATTAAAAGCACATCTTTTTCTAGGTGTTCTTTCCTAGCACTCCACACCTATTCCATAACACATTAATGGGCAGCTTTTAGCCAAACCCTCAAAAGGAAATGCTTAAATTCCAACTATTACTACATTAAAATATATCTACAAACAAATGTTGACAATGGTACGCAACAGAATATCCTGAGCTTAGTTCCTCATGTACTAAAACCACGCCTGCCTCTGCTCTGGAAGCATATGTGTGCCTTTGAATGGATAAAAACTACGGTTAAAGATTAGGAGGAAAAGCAGGCTTTTGAGTTACCAGTTTTTTCAGGCATTCTGTTTAGTCACCACCTTTTTTAAGAGATTAGACATTTAAACCCTTCTATTCTTATGTACTATAAAGAAGAATTCCTCTAATCCACAAGAATTTTGATTTACCTGTTTGTCAAAGCCCTTCAGCTAGCAGTATCTTACAATTGTCTCATTTCAAAAGCAGACTCCAGAGAATTATAGCTCTTTAAAGAAGTCCCCAACTTCCCACTAGAGATCTTTACAGACTAACTTCAAAAGATATGCACCTCCTCTTCTGTTCAATAGTTTTCTCTTTTCATATTTTGCACAATTAGGGATGTCACCACTCATATATATCACAGCTAGAAATAAAATCATCAAATTAGAAAACCAGGGGTTGACTGGAAATGTCTTTCACCTTCCATAGCAGTATGGAGTACAGCATAATTTTCTTCTTTGAAGTCCAACACTGGACTATGAGAAGCAGCAGCAGTGAAGCAGCAGATGTGAAATAAATATTCTAGTGATTTTAAGTGGCAAATGAAGGACTGATCATACTTACTTAAAAGGAATCCGTGAAACTGCATTCAGATTGGTGGGAGAAGTCACGACCTGAAGAACACTTTCAAGAGCAGTCAGCCCTCCTGCAGCCCGAAATGCTATTTGATCTGCTGTGTTCTAGAGAAACACAAAGAGAAGAGAACCAACAGAAGTGAAAGATCTGCTTAGGCAGATCACTTAAAGCAAGAGTACCATCATTACATTGATGATACCTGCTTACCTATTTCACAGACTGTGGACCCCATAAGTTAAGTTGCTGATCAGGAAGAAAGCCTGACAGTGCCACCAGTCAGATGTCTTATTTTACCCTTAGTCTTGGGAAGACAGAAAAGTTCCTGACATGCTATTGAGGACACAGGTTGGTTAGCTGTCCTGTCTGCTCAAATCAACTGTAATGTGATTGCTGGTAGTGCTTCAGTTGTGGGAAACCATAGAGGTACAGTTCAAAATTGTCACCCAGATGATTGGTGATGGTTATCATCCCCCACGTCATTTGTCTAACCCACTACTTGCAGCTTACCCAAAATGCAGCAGAATGAATGAACGTTTTTAGCTTTGAGGTATGACATTCACTTCTATCTTGTTTCGCATTTGTTATCCTATGCTGCTGGTTATAAATGGAAAGATTCAATTTAAACTACTTTTGTATGTGATCCTAGCTTTCTAGATGATCTTTCCTTAATTCTAGGTGTCTCCTTTGAACCTCCACTGAACAGAATTTTACACTTAAATACCATCCTACCATTATTCCTACAGTTTGCAAATGACTGAGTTTTTACTGGAGAAGGTTCAGCATTTTAGAACTTACTCATGGCTTTTTGTTCTTTAATACAAAATTGGTTTTATCTCCTACTGTTTAAAATAAAGCATGTCAGATCTTTTCCTAATAACTTTATTGGCTCTTTGTATTTACTCATCCTAATTTTGTCAATGATGAGGATACTGTGATTAATAAGTTGTAATTTTTTTTTTCCAGTGCTGCAAGCACTTGGTATGTGGAAAAAATGGGAAGTGCTCTAGAAATACAATCATCATTTGTCCATAAAGAGTGTATTACACATAACAAAAAAACCCAAACCAACACAAAAAAACCCCAAACAAACAAAAAATCCCAAACAAACAAAAAACCCCAAACATATATACTGTATATAGGAAAATCTCCTAGTGACTCTGGCAATGAAATCTTCCTTTCAACAATTAGAAATATAACTGAGCAAGATATAATATGATTTAGAAGAGAAACATATTTTCCCTGTAAGAACTGGACATTAGTATGAAAACAAAAAAGTACATCTCTTTTTTTTTTTAATCACGCAACTTTCACTCCATTAAGTTTCTTTCACACAAACATCTGTAATCTATTCAAACTGGTTCCAAGCTCCAGGAAAACTGTTCAAACAGGGAAGTAAGATATTTGAAAGTAAAACACTTTCCACAATTGATATGAACAGCATGTGTATTTTTAGGCAGCCAAAAGGTCTACCTTCTGTCACAGAAGTACACCAAAATGGCTACACTCACAAGTAATGAACGCAAACAAGCTTTTAATCTGTAACTGAAATCAAGCAGCCAAAAGCTCATTCACCAAAACACCGCTCCACTGACATTTAACAAATACAGGTTCTGGCTGAGAATATTACCAGACATGGCTGAGTTAAGAATTCTTACATTTTAGGCCAAATGATCCAACATGCACACTCAATCTCGAGAAGTTACCTTAAGTGGTGTCCCAACTCAAGGGGAGAGTCTCTGACTGCAGACCCACTGCCCTGAGGAGGACCGACTCCAATGTGCCCTCCAATGGGGCCCCATTTTTACCCTAGCTGAATCTGATCTGTGGTTAAAATATGGTCATGTCAGGACCCCTATTGGCTGAGGACCCCAACTTCCTTGCCTTCAATCCCCACTGTGTGGACCAGACAGAAGCTGTGAGGGCAGGGCAGGCCTGGCTCTGTCAGGGGCAGAAACATCAGAGCTGCTTTTGTTGGGTCTTTCTCAGGTCTTTAGCAGGGAGGGGGCATCTGCCACACCTTCAAAGGAGTAACTAGCTTCAAGTGAATGGAAATCCGTGGGCCAGCTCACCGAGCAGTTCAGATAATCAACCACTGATTTCCTAAAGGCTAATGGATAAATATAATTCCTAGCAGTCAATTTTAGTCCAGATAGCCCAGTAAATGCACCTTAACCAAAGAGCTGGTTTTGAGTTTCACTCATGTATTTCTCCTTTACTTCCCTCTCCTCCCTTCCAACAACAACAACCACCACTCAAAGCACATCTCCAACCTTCAGTTGGAGACCTTTGATACAACACAGCAACCACGCGTCCAGCCTGAGGAGTGACTGGGATAATGTGCAGTCAGCACTGCCTCCCCTGCAACACTTTCCACCAGCCTCCTGCTAGAGCTGTAAGGAAAAGACAGCCAAAGAGCAAAGGAATAGTCTGGTCACACATCAGATAAAATTATTTGACCACCTTAGCTCAAAGTTCTCAAACTTTTTCCTCTTCCTCCTCTGCTCCACCAGTGCTGCAGAGCAGTTCAGCACCTCCAGACAAAGCCTGGGGCCCTTCTAACCTCTCAATTTTCACTTCAGCTCAAAACTTCTCAAGAGAGATTTTGTTATTTCAAGTGTGCATCTTCATTGGTGAACACACACACAACATACAACCAGTGTGAACAAACATGCATGAGGATTTCTGTCTATGATTGTGTATGTATGTATTGTACCCAATTCTGGGCCCCTCAGTTCAAGAAGGACAGGAACTGCTTGAAAGAGTCCAGCACAGAGCCACAAAGATGATGGAGGGAGTGGAGCATCTCCCTTATGAGGAGCGGCTGAGGGAGCTGGGTCTCTTTAGCTTGGAGCAGAGGAGACTGAGGGGTGACCTCATTCATGTTTATAAATTTGTAAAGGGCAGTGTCAGGAGGAAGGAGCCAGGCTCTGCTCTGTGATGTCCAATGCCAGGACAAGGGGCAATGGCAGCAAGCTGGAGCATAGGAGGTTCAACCTGAACATGAGGAAAAGCTTTTTCCCTGTGAGGGTGCCAGAGCATGGCCCAGGCTGTCCAGAGAGGCTGTGGAGTCTCCTTCTCTGCAGACATTCAAAACCCGCCTGGACGTGTTCCTGTGTGACCTGGTCTGGTGATCCTGCTCTGGCAGGGGTTGGACTGGATGAGCTTTCGAGGTCCCTTCCAACTCCTGACATTGTTTGACTGGCACGCTGGCATCACAGCACACAAACGGGAATGACATTTATGTGACACTGCTGATTTATTTGCTACAGCATATTTATTAGTGCTACTCCAGTTTTAAATGTGCAAGCACTTCCCACTTCTCGCTTTCCCTATTTCTCATGGGAGGTTATGCCACAACCTCTTAGCTCTCGTGGTAAAGTAGTCTTTCCTGTCATTCAGACCAAATATGCCCTTTCTCCATTTCATCCCATTACTGTGAATTATATCCCATTTTATTGCACTTGTTTCGTTACTCCTCTATTCTTCAAATCATACACTGTTACGTTTTCCTACTAGGTTTGTTTCTCAACTCTATATATGTATCAATACTAAACATATCTGTTTATTTTTTTCATGCAAACTTTTCTGACCTGTGATTTTTTTTCCAGAACTCCTATTTTCCCCATAAATACATAGTAATGAAGTGTCCAGAAATGAACTTCCCTGTGCCCACCCCGCTGCAAATTGGTCACCAGAGCCACACTGAAAGAAGCTGTAACGTCTCCCTATTCTGAGGGGAGATCTTCATGTATCTATTTAAAAAGAACATCAATCTTTTGAAGCTGTTTGATTTCCTACATGCTCTCCCTTCCACTTCAATCTGGAGCATCACTTCTTTTATAGACGAACTTTTTTCAGAGTGCCTGTTTCACTTCAGTCTAATACTCTGCAAAACACAAATGTACATTTTAAAGAACTTCCTTTACTGCTATAGTTTTCTATCAAGCAGAAGCAAGGCTGTAATTCCTCCCAGTTTTATATGGTTTAGCTTTATGTCCTATTATACTCCTCTCTAGATTACTCATAAAAATTATTCAGCATTTTGATGCTTATCCATCAGGGAAATAAAACCCTAACTATGTGCATGGAAAAGAGAGGGGAAAAAAACTTAAATACAAGGAAGAAACAAATCAGCAGCAAAGCTGGGAAAGATACATGATCACAGTATTTGTTCACCGTGCTTGCAAAGATCTATAAAACTGCCACTTAGGGGTTAGGAATACACTGCTTTTAGCATGATATTTAATATATTTATCTCTAAGGATTCTTTCAAGATGGGGAATGCCAAGAGCTTTTAACCCATTTATTGAAAAGCAACGTTGATTACCAGCGTAACTGCTGGTATACAGTGCTTGTGAATGACCTTGGTCACCACACAAGCACCCTGCTACCAGCAATCCCAGGTACAGGCCCAGCTCCTTGAGCTTGGTCTTGGGTCAGTGGAGGTCATGGGAACTGAAGGAAAAACATCTCCTATCCACAAAGGAGCACAGAGTCACTGGAATATTGCACTACTGACATTTTCAGAGTGAATATTGTGTGACTCGTACCAGATGAAACAGAAAAAAGGAACCATGCACAGACAATTTCCTCAGCTATCCACAATACAAGACCTCAGGTAGGAAGATGAACCAACAGTATTAAATCTCCTCAGTGCTGAAAAATACTGTCATTCTATCTCTGAAGTATAGCAGCCAAATTATTTTAAAATATGTCTGAATTAATGTCTACTTGAGGTGATTTTCAAATTTTGAAGTATTTAAATATTCATGTGGAGAAATCTTTCTTAATGCATAAACATATGGGAACAGGCAACCTTATCCAATTTGTCCTTCTTTTCAAAATTAACCTATATCCTTCCACATACGATCCAAATTCATTCGATGTTTTGTAGTGCTAAAGCTTTCCATGAGCTGATCTATACTAAAACATAACAGAAATTCAAGAGAAGTAGACTGTGGCATGCAAGTTGGACAAAGATCTTACTCACATAAGTCTTATTTAAATTGGTCCCCATTAGAATTAAAACACCCATTCAGGGAACTACATCTGGTAGCACCCATGGCACTGAGGAGGTCAGGCACCACGTGAGTATTAAAAATGAGAGATTCTGCAGGGAATAAATATTAAATCCCTATTCAAAAAGGGCATAAACCAGCTTGGCACATCTTTGCTGCTGAAAAGTTTCCTCCAGACTTCTAACTTAGTCTTCCAAATTCTGTGATTTTTTGAAATCACTAAACTAGATGTTTATTAAACCTGTTTCACAATTTCATGACAGAAACTGTCTCTTGCATGGCTGCATATATAGACTGGGATAGTTACTCAGCAAAGGCAATCGATGTAACAGGATTCATGTCTGTTGAACAAAAGACAATACATAAACATCTGGTTTTCAATCAGTGTGTGTGACAATTTGACTTGCTCATATGTATTTTCAGAAATTCACAACTACTTCAAATAACAGTTTTCAACAATTTGATTTCTAAGTACAAAAGGATTTCAAGGCTCTGAAGTTACCTGGTCACACAGAAGAGCAGGGACAAACGAACCTGTAGGCAAAAATTATTATTACTGTCACCTGTGCATTTCTTAACAGAGAGGAGGAGGCACAAAAACCTTGGGGATGTCACCTAGATGTGTCTTAACCATTACATGAACAGTAACAGAGCTGTAGTCTGCAGAACAGCATTCAAAACCAATACAGAAGAGTCTTGTTTTCCTTATCCCTTCTCAAGTCTGTAACGCTGTGAAATACAGAGGTCTTGTTTGGACAGGAGGAAAGCCAAGACAGCTGACGTGATACTAAACATTTATTCTTAATCTTTGGACCATTTTACACTTGTCATTTAGAGCACATAGCAACTAATTTCAGCAAAACAGTGCATGAATCAAGTAACTTCAGCAGGGAGTATGTGTTCACTAAAGCATGTGTGGCAAAGTAAACGTATATAACAATAAATTAAACAAATCATGTAATCATTTTATGGAATAATTATGAATTAAACATTTTAAGGAACTTCAAATTAATGCTTTTTAAAAAAGATTATGACAAACAAAGCTCCCTGCACACCAGGCAGGTGCAGCTGACGTATTTACCTACCTGTTACAACACCTTAATAGACTTGAATTCCCCTTCTCTCCTCTCCTGCGGCTTGAGTGACAACTGACTAATAGGATTACAGGCTTCGTTCCAATAATACAGCTCAGCTACATGCCAGCAAAAAATGACAGCCTAAACCTGAATTACATGGCCTGGGAATCCATCCAATTATTAACTAAAGTAACTGTTATTACCTAACCTAATCAAAGGAGAAGCAGCTGTTAATCTTTGGTGGCCCGCAGTGTAGTAGCGGTCAGACTGGATGAACTGTCTTTGTACTTGACTTCTCTACAGACAATAATTATGTCCTTTGTGATCAAGGAAGGGCTTCCTAACCTTTCAGACAGAGGCAGCAGATGGGGAATAACTGTTTGTGTGTTCATTAACAAGACAGGGTGGATTTTATCAGGGTTTGGCATCTGTGGCACATTCAGAAGCACCAATTACCCAATGATACAAGGAGGTTTGGCAAATCTGAAAATTAGCAGACTAAATAGGAAGTTCAAAATAATGTCTTCATCTCGTAATCTGGCATTTGATATGGAAAAATACACATAGCTGAACACACACATACGCCTCATCATACCTAACATGGTCAACAAAGAAATACATGAAAAGCCCAACAGACCTGTGCTGTTACCATGCTGGGTTTTGTTTAACTCGTTAAAGTAGGACAATACGAACTGTAATCTTCTGAAATAAAACCAAATTAGGAGAAAATTCTGTTTTGTTTATACAAGTCAGTGGGTAATACAAAGTAATTCAGAGTGAAATAAAGTCAGCATCAAATAGTAACAGCTTTTGGTTTCTGGATACAATGTCCCAGGACTGAAGCAAGACCAAAACCTCTTTACACAGAAGATTTGACAAACCAGAAGATTTGTAAGGGAAGATATGAGGTCAGAGAAACCTGCCTCACTATGAGACACTACACATTAGTAGTACAATTTAGTTTCTGCTGGGGAAAGTAAAAATATGATGGGATGAGAGTGTGGCAGTACCCGAATAGGAAGATTTCTGATAATGCACAGTAACAGCTACTATTTGGAAGCTGAAACTGAATGAGTTCAGGTAAGAATAAAATGATTTTTTTTTAAATGCCAAGAGTAATTAATGATGAGCATAATATACTTAGGATATAGTCGACTCTCAATCACCTGAAGTTTTTAAATCAAACCTGATTATCTCCTAGAAAAATGTGATTCTAGTTAAATCATAATTTATTAATTTGGTGAAAGAGTTATTGGGTGAAATCCAACGTCCTGGACCAAAGTACCCACTTCCATACATTTCTCCTGTTAAAGTATTATTATTAGTTAATAAGTAGCGCAGAATCAGAAGTAATGCAGAGCTCTAGCAGCTGAAATGATTTAATCTCAGCTTTACCGTATCTGTTCCAGGTAACTTTAGGACCTTACATTTTGACTGTTTGAAATCTTTTTGAACTAACTTAAATACTCCGGTGTAAACCCTCTCCCCTGAGACAAACTTCCACAATCAGTACTTTTATGTAAATTAAAAAAAAAAAAAGAGTATTTGCCTCCATCAGCTAAAAGGACATTTTCTGCCAGTCCTGCCTATTATGTCTGAGCAGGAAGCTGGTCTGGAAAGCCTGTTTGCACAGACCTTGGAAACCAAAACTGTTCAGAAGAAAGTATTTCTCAATTAAACCCAACTACTTTGAAACATTCTAATTTCTTTTTCTGAAAGAACATACTGAACCTGTGCAACTTTATTCTATACTTATTAAACTGTTCACTGAAGGAAGAAATAATAACTAATTAGTAAAATATAACTGAAATCCATCTTAAGAATTTTCTTCTTTCCTTTTATCTAGTGTTTGAAGATTCTATCTAAAACGCCAGGGGCTAAGAAATGCAGTTCAAAGGTACCTTAGAAAAACAAACCAGACAATTGAATCCTGGCCTGGCTCCTCTTCTTTTTTTTTTCCTCCTCCTTTAAATAAATAGACCAGTAATCTACATGCATACACAAAACCAGAGCTCCATTCACGATTATAGAAAGTCTACACTCTTCGATCAGTCCTCCAGAGAGAAAACTTTACACAGTGAAATCCACTGTTGAGTATACCTAAATAATATTTTCTATTAAAATAGACAATTTTGTTCCCTGTAATAGTGCTCTTTAGTGAAACCAGTATTACAGTAATACCCCACTGCATGTGAAAATCTCAAACTGGTTTTCAAGCATGAGTGACTTCACTCACAATAGAATTTCAAGCACTGAACATGAATGAGAAACTAGTTCAGGATTAGCACATGAGCTGGAATTGGCTCAGCAGCATTTGCATACCATTGAGGGAGAGTTATTAATTCACATTAAGGACATATATATCATGTATTTGCATCAAGTCCTCCCTCATGCATTGCTTATGTGTTAAAAGCACCCAAGCTCTTTAGGCAATGTTAAGCAAGGCCACAAAAAGGAGGCCTTGAGAAATGCTCCTTTGCACCTTATCCCGTGAAGCACAAATTCTGAAGCCCTAAAGCTGGTTCTGAAGTCTTAAATCTAAGGCAGCTCCTCTGGTTTCTGGGTTTACGCTCCATACAGACTGATGTCCGTGACTTCATCTCGGAGAGGATGGTTACCCAGCATCCACGGTAGGTAGGCAAACAGGCCTTATCCTGCAGATGGTGTTTCACTGCACAGCAGGCACACTTGCACACTTCCATGTAGAGCTCAGCCTCTAGCATCTGAGCCATTTGGATAATACTGTCTTGTCACTTTAGTAGCTAAGGTATACTAACTGCATCTTCACATGTATTTTCTATAAAGGAAGATAAATGTACAACAAAAAGAAACAGTGGAAGAAGAAAGTGGTTGATACATCACTAAAATGCAACAACAGAAATTAGGCTTACTTTAATTTACTCTGTACTTCAAACACTGTCATATGCTCATAAATTTAACTTCCTGTCTATGCACATTATACACTTTATTCATTCTTCTGTTTCCAAACTTCTGCACATATTGTAAGGCAAACCATAACGAGCAGAGCTCCTTACTGAATTACTGTATTATCTCACTGAGTAAGACAAACCTTATTCAAATTATCTCCTTCCAAGTTCTGCAGTGTCTTTTCAGTGCAACAGTAAAATCAGAGAGGCACTCTGTAACACTTTTCTTGACAAGGACAGGACACTCACAATCCTCTTTGTAAAGTTTCAGCAGTCAGTGAAAGCCATAAAAGAAAAACAGGTAAAGGCAAACCAGTGAATTCCACATTATCTGTGTAGCTTCTTTCACTCATGCTAAGTAGCATAGTGGGAAAGGGCCAATATTGCTTGGAAAAATAAGAACTGTCCTTACAGATATTGTGAAAGACAGCACTGAGCATTGCAGCACTTGTGCTTATTAAAAATAAATGTTGTCTATTTAGAAATAATGGGGCATCTAGTAGGTGCATCAATTAAAGGAGGAAAGCAAGGATAAAGGTTTAAGTCTAATACCACAAATGACTGCTCCTATGTTGCCAAAGATGGCTCCATTAGCAAAGCCATTTCAACTTTTTCTGAATAATTTCATAAATGGAAGTTCCCAAACAAATACATAAAAAGCACAATTATGTGATCTTGTCCTGTTCTCTCTCAGAAGCTTATTGGACAAGAAATTGTCCAGTGAGTAGGAGAGCTACAGATCTCTTGCAATTTAAGACACACTTAAATGCCCATGGCTGACATTTCGCTATTGAAAGCTTTCAGCCACTAGAAAGCAGCACTGATTTCAGCCAAACTCAAATGATGTAAACCAGTGCAATCAAGCAAAACTGAAGATATGAAGATTATGTGGGAGGAGACATACGGAGAGGGAGCAACGGTTGGTTAAAGCCCTGCAGTGCAGTCAAGAGCACCTGAATTCTAAACACAGCTTTCACACTGATTGCCTTGGGTACTCAGTCTCTTGCTGCCTCTTGGACTACTTGCCCATTACCCATCTGCAGGACAGCAACCAAGGACTGCAGGACAGCTCAATAATGTGGGCTTGTGAAGCACCAAAACATGGGGACTTTTTACAAGGGCAGGCAGTGATAGAACAAGGGGAAATGGTTTTAAACTGGATGAGGATAGATTTGGACTAGTTATTAGGAAGAAACTCTTTACTGTGAGGGTGGTGAGGCCCTGGCACAGGATGCCCAGGGAAGCTGTGGATGCCCCCTCCCTGGAAGTGTTCAGGGCCAGGTTGGACAGGGCTTTGGGCAACCTGGTCTGGTGGGAGGTGTCCCTGCCCATGGCAGGGGTTGGACTGGATGAGCTTTAAGGTCCCTTCCAACCCAAACCATTCCATGATTCTACGGGAACAGGCAACGAAGACCTTTAGGTGATATGTTCTCAAGTCAGAAGTGATGGTCTCAAATCAGATGTAGAATTTCAAAAATACTTTCAAGAAAGTATGTGTATACACAGACCATCAGACTAAAGGAAATAAAAATAACATTTCTTTAGAAGCTATAATAATCATTACTTTACAGACTTCTCTAAACTGGCACCTGCTCATGAGCAGAAACGTGCCTGCATAGGGCATTTTCTCATCAATGAGGAATCAGTGCTTGTACTTAAATGATCATTTTTAAACCATTTCAATTCATTTGACTAATGACTTCCCTTCACGTGATATCACTGTAGCTCTGGAACTGGCTAGTGTAGTAGGATCCAAATTTGAAGATTTGATGTATAGATTAGAAAATTAATCCATTCTTTGTACAGAAATATATCATTTGTTTAGCCAAGATGAAGCTTAAATATATAACTTCCAATTAGCTCTAAAAAAGAAGAGTAACAACTACTTTCATAAAGGAACAAAACCCCAGCATGTTGATGAAAGCAAAGACCTTGCCTAAGTCTCTGTTTTATTTTTTAATATTCTGGCCCCAAAATGCCCGGTGCCCAATATAAAAGGTGGCTTGTTTGTGTAAACTAACACACCACGTATCAAAACCTTCCCACTGTTACAAGCCCAAAGACCCCTATCACGGCTGTGAGAGCGAGGCCCTGGGTTACCGCACAGCAGTACCAGTGACTCCAAGGGGTGCCCCCCTCCACTGCGTGGGTGGCGGTGGAAAGGCACAGAACCAATGTGGGGCTCGGGGGCCTTTGCCAGCTCTGTTTTGTCCTACAGAACACTCTGCATGATTGCACGGCTAAGTCTGGGCAGGATATACACATATTACCTACGTAAATATCCTAACGCAACAAAATCAGGAGTAATGCCGCTGTAAGAAGCTCAGGAGGTAAAAAGCTGTGACACTTCTAAGCACATTGGCACATGGAGTGCCACAGAGCTGGCTGAACCTGACATCAGAAAGATGAAGGCACGCTCCAGTAGAGTACTCAAATGGAACAAAACTGGGCCTGTTTGCCCAATACAAAAACCAACAATATTTTAAAGCCTGCTTTGAACACAGCCAGAAGTAAACACAGAACAGCCAGAAGTAAACACAGAGGATTAACACGTGGATTAATTTAGCAGGTCTTTAGCCTTTGGCCTTAGAAGTCATACCAGTATTAACCGAATTAAAATCTTAAGTAAGCATTTTTCTTCCAAAACCAAAATTTGAACTTCTAATTAGATTTATTATTCCTAAGTATTGGAAGCACACCCTGTTGTTTCTGCCAGTAGTGTCCTCTAGTGGAGATACAGGAGATATTAAGTAAACAAGAAAACAGAAGTGGGCTGCATCACAGAAATCACCCTGTCAAGAAAATACGAACACTTCTCAATCATTAATGCGCCTATAAATTTTGGTGTCTTGACCAAGCTCTTCATTACTATAATAATGCTTAAACATAAATGTTCAGTAAACATAAATGTTCAGTAACTTTTTAAAGCTTCAGAGTGAGAAGTGAATCAGTTGTCAGGCTATTTAAAACAATTGGTAAAGTGTGCTAAGTAATAGGCAGATAACGTGCCTGTGTGTGTATGTGTGTATATACGTATGATCACAAAATAAAGACAAACGTGACTATAATTTGGGTAAAGCTATTAGTCCATGCCTTAAAAATCACTGAAACAGTAAATTTCACCCTTATTCATATATAATGTCCTATGATGCTTTTTCTGATATAACAAGAGGATGACAGATAAGCTAACACCTCCTGTGATTTCTCCAGCCCTCAATGAAGTCATGGGTTTCTTCTACAGGTGTAGATTTTCTTACCCTTAACCTCAACTTAACTAGTGGCTGTCATCTGGCTACACAGACGCTCTGCTACAGAAATGAGGAATCTATTCTATTCACAACTCCCAGACTCATCTGGTCCTCACTGCGGATTTCAACCACCCTGACGTCTGTTGGAAGGACAACACAGCAGGGTACCAACGATCAAAGCGGTTCCTCAAACGTATAGATGATAACTTCCTTCTCCAAGTGGTAGAGGAACCCATGAGAAAGGGTGCCATGCTGGACCTCATCCTCGCCAACAAGGAGAGGCTGGTGAGCAATGTGAAGCTCAAGGGCAGCCTTGGCTGCAGTGACCATGAAATGGTGGAGTTCAAGATCCTTAGGACATTGAAGAGGTCATGCAACAAGGTCACCACTTTGGACTTCAGGACAGCAGGCTTTAATCTCTTCAGGGATCTGTTAACCAAGGTGTCATGGGATAAAGCCCTGGAGGGAAGAGGGACCCAAGAAAGCTGGTTGATATTCAAGGACCATCTCCTCCGAGCCCAGGAGCAGTGCATCCCAAAAAGGAGGAAGGCAGGCAAGAATGCCAGAAGGCCTGCATGGATGAACAGGGAGCTCCTGGATCTACTTGAGTGCAAAAGGAAAATCTACAGGGAGTGGAAGTGAGGACAGGTTAGCTGGGAGGATTACAAAGAAGTTGTCCAGACAGGTTAGGAAAGCTAAAGTGCAGATGGAATTAAATCTGGCCAGGGACATAAACGGGAACAAGAAGAATTTCTATAGGTACATCAGTGATAAAAGGAAGGTAAGAGAAGAAGTGAGCCTCTCTAGAAGGAAAATGGAGAACTGGCCACAAAGGACAGAGAGAAGGCTGAAGTGCTCAATGACTTCTTTGCCTCGGTCTTCACAGGCAAGGCCCTGCCCAAGGCAAGGGGGTTGGACAGGATGATCTTTAAGGTCCCTTCCAACCCAAACCATTCCATGAATCTATCATTGTCTTCCTCTCTAAAGCCTTTCCTTTTTCTACATAAAAGACAACCAAACTAATTTTGTGTGGGAAGAGGGAAAAAAAGTCAGGTTTTTTAGGATCATGAATTTTTGCCACTGTCTTATTCTCAGCTGACCCTTCAATGCGCCAAACACAAGAAGTATTAATTTTGAAGAGATTACAGAATCATTGCTTTGCGTGTAACACTCCCTGCTTTCTTTAGAGACAGTGATCATTGCCTCTAAGGAGTTTAACAGAAGTAATTTAAACTCAAATCAATTGCTTTTAGCAAAAATTTAGGTTTAAAAATTGTTCCTTCTAATTCATACCTGACAGCTTTCTTCAATGACGAAACAGAAGCCACAAACATGTGGCCTGTGTGTTGTAAAGCTGGCCGGATTTTTCCAGTGACATCAGCTAGCATAAAATACGCTACCTACTTAAGTCACTCTTGCTTAGCTTACAATTCAAATTTCCTTCAAGAGGAATTGTCTAATACTCATAGAAAACAAGAATTATGTAGAGCAATAATGCCATATCCAGTTCAAATATAATCAATAGCAAGTCAAGAAAAGTTTAAAGACATATCATTGCCTTTCAGCTGGTCCAGAATGCAAATCTTCTGAGAAATCAAGTCCAGCCACTAAATCCAGTGTCTTTCAATCCTCTTTTTGATGGCTACACTGCTCTGCTACACTAGAAATATGCAGCTACCCAGCTGCTTGAGCCAGCTTCACAAATTTCTGCAGTACCAGAATCAAATTCACAGGAGTTTGGGAATCACAAATCCCACTATTGTTAAATATACTTCTTTAAGTAACAGTGCTGGGTATTTATAGCAGGATATTTGCTTCTAAAATCTATTTTGTCTGTATATACACATATCATATATATTTATATACACATACACACACAGAAGGGCGATTTCAAACCTCTGCAGAGACTCGTGAAGAAATTAATCATGAACAGTACAGAAGCTTACACGTGTTCCCTTGAGCATTGCTTTTGTTCCACACCTTAGTTCTTTGGCAGTTTGTGATTGTATTCTTTCACCTTCTGTGTTATTAAGGAAAAACAAACAAACAAACAAATCAGGAGTTCCCAGCCAGGCAATTCAGTGTGCTTTCCAAAAACGGGCCTATTCATCTTCACACTGGCTACGGCCACCACACCCAATGGGCCTGACAGTTTAGAGAATAAAACATAAATACGGGGCCTGACTGTGTTGTTACAGCCAGCCATTTCTGACAGTCTTTACAATGGGATAAACACTGTCTGTCTACAGTCCCCTTGTATTTGAAAGCTACGACAAACATTTTACTGAAATGTAAATAACTGACATCACGATTTCTGAAGCAGGAGGCTGAAAAATCTATCTAAAAATCACAAACTCAAAAACATTGCCTGACACAAAACAAACCATTAATGGTCACCGAGAGAGCACTTCTTAGAGGTCATAAGTGTTGAGATCCTTTTTTTAAAAGAAGTATTCAAACACTGCAGTCAGTTAATAGCTCAGATTCACACATTTTTCAGTTATAAAATTATACCTTTTCTAAGAAAGTGTATTTTTCCCCCTGAAATCTGTTTCCAGTAAGGATACTACACAGGATTGGTAATAAAAATAAATATCTTGAAAGGTGGCCTACTGAAAAGCTGGTATTTTTAGATTTGTATGAAAGGAGCTGGTAAGTAATCACAAGGGCCACAAGCACGGCCCAATTTATTAAAAGCCTCCACTTCTTTCAGTTCCATTTTACTTCCACACTTTACCAACTTCATTTACGCTCATTATTATTTACTGAGATTTTTACAGCACCTAGAGAGCCTCAAGTGGATCAGGGACACAGCTATCCTCAAAATGGTACAAAATCATACTAAGTTTTATGAACATCAGAAGCAGCAAAGTCTCGCTTGTTAGGGCTTTGCGCCTTGTGATGGACGCGTGAGCTCCAGCTGCAATGTCTGTGTAGGCTGGGACACGTACAAAACATTCATCCTTCCCCTGTGGCTGCAGCCCTCTCCTCAGAAGCATGTCTGTAAGATCTTCTCTATCAAATCATTTAAAGGAATATTATAACTTACATTGTGATGAAGATCTTTTTCAAATGTGGCCTGATGAGGAACATCATGTAAAAATAATTCCAGTTAAGCAGATTAGCTGCTGCACTTGGATTCCCTTATGATCATAATGAATCTCAGTGTCATACACCCAGTCAGAAGAACAGGAGACAAATTAAGGGCTTGACTAGATGTCACATGTTGGTATTGTACAAATTTAACTACGGTGATTTAACTGCAATGTTTTAGCTGCAGCTGAGCCATGTGAAAAGGCGACTGCCCTCAGCTGCTCGTCACCATCCTCCATATTGAAGGAGGCTCCAATGCTGCCAAGTTCCTTACAATGATAGTGTCTGTCATCTCTGCCTAGTCCAGACATATCAAAATCACTTCAAATACTTTAAACATTTTAAAGCAGGACTTTTAAAACCTGCCCCCCCCCAGAAAACCCTAAAAATGAATTTTATGAAGAACTATAGTGAGGTGATGTTCTGTCACCAAGACAAAGGAAGACCCTCTGAGGGGCAGTACCCTCTGACCCAGGTCAGGCTTACAGCCTTAGAAATACATGCACTTCAGTCAGTGCAACCTCTAATGTCTACGCATCAGAAAATGGTTTTGGTTTTGCTTTTGTTTTTTTACTCTTTAAATCTCACCTCTGAACACTGAGGGACTACATGACATAAGCATAAGCAACTTAACGATGGTATCCATAGCCACAGTAACAGGATATACAGCTTTAAATACACTGGTTTCTGAAAGTGTTCCCCATTACAGGACATTTCTGTACGAGTGCTCAAGTCAAACTTGAGCAGTTAACACTGAACTGAAACACACTGCTGCCCTTGGTAATGGATGTGTAAAATTAGTCCCATCAAGGAATGAACATGTATAAAACCAAAAGAACTGTGGCAGAAAAATCTGTTTAAGCCCTACAATTTCAAATGTCAGCTCTGCTTTCTTTAAGAGGGTACACGAGTTTTTCTTTTAGCATCAAAGGCCCATACACAGGAGATCTCACACTGAGCGTTATCAGATCTTATTAAGGGCATCAAGAGTCCCATATGACTATCTGCCAACATCAGGCCAGGGCTCTTTGGTAACATTTGCATGCATTTTGCTGTTGTGTCTCGTGTGTGTGTGTGTGGGTGGGTTCTTTATATACTTTTAAACAAAGTAGAGGTAAAAGCGAATACAACTTCCTTCCAGGATTTCTGCTAGAAAGGGCAAGAGACTTCCCGAAACCCAAGGACTGTCTTCCAGGGATCTGGAGCACAGCCAAACCAGCACGCTAGCAGTACACATTGCAGATACCCCGTGGGGACAGCACACCAGGCGAATACACCACCACCTGGATCTGGGCCTCCCCCTCAGTGTTACTTGCAGAAGTGAGGAAACATGACTGGGTGTTCAAATCTCAAACTAGAACGACACTGCAGTTTATGGCTTTATAGCACCCTTTATTTAATTAAAAGACATGTGAACCACAGCCTGTATTGAATTAACGGTCATACTCCCTGTCAGATCCTCAAAACCTGCACTTCAACTTGCTTACTGGCACATACGCTTCTGGCATAGGGTGCAATACTTCTAGCAGCTGTAGAGCTCCATTCAAGTAAGCACACGTGGAGATATCAAGAACTATCTGGAGATCTAACAACCACTTGAAGCAACGCAAAGCAACTCCTCTTGCACTTCTTAGCACTCAAATCATGCATTGGATTCAAAGTGAAAGTTGTAGATTTTGCTGTGTAGCCCGGGGAGTAGCCTGGGAATTCTGTGTTAATGAGAAGCAGTTAACGTGCTACAATAAAGACAGAACTTCAAAAAATACAGTGATTAAGATATATCTTGGCCTGAGACACACATTTCTTAAATCTGACTGTCTAGAGGTTATGCCGATACAAAAACTTTCTCCTTTACATTAAGCAAACTCATTTTGCTGTATTGGTGAAATCACTTGGCCTCAACTGCATAATCTGCTCATGTCCAGCAGACCAGGAAGGGATGCAAAACAAAAGCAAGTTTGACCACAACAATCATGCAGGATTGCCTCATCCTAGAGTGTTCTCACATTGTAAAATAAGTTCAGAGGTAAGAAAAGACCTTATTAATTAGTATGAAACACAAGAGGTGAAGACTAAGTCCAAAAAGGAACTGTTAAGAATGGCTTGATTCTACCTGATGGCAAAACCCAGCAAGACAGGGCTGCCAATCTTCTTTATGTGGCCTTTTTGGGATTCAAGTTTGCATAAAGAATACACTCCCAATCTCTACTGCTGTTTTAGCAGAGTCCTGGAATTTCTGATGGCCCAAATAATCCTTCCTTCTGTTGAGAAATTTCATGGTATTTATTTTTCTTATTTACTGCTACCAATAGCAGCTCAGCATTTTATTTCATGGTTAGCAAAACAAAACTTCATTTTCCCTGGTGAGGCTGTATAAATACATTTTTCAGTCAGAGTAAACAATTAACAAAAGAAAAATCCAAAGTTTCACAATATGACTGAAAAGAGGGCTTTTTGGATCAATTTTACTTTCTAATACTTTTGCACGATGACTTCTGAGCCTGAAGAATTTCTAGTAAGTGGCAAGGATCTATTGTGGTGAACTCTGTCCTCCCTCAGGGCAATTCTTTATTCAACCCAGACCATTAGCAAGGGTAAATCAATGTTATCAGCTCACACACACTGACAGCTTGTGTGGTTCCCACTCCCTCATTCCTACCCCCCATTATGGTATATTTTTATGCTCTCCAGGGAAATTCAATTAACAGTGTCAGTCTCCTCCTCTCAGCCGATGACTGACACCATCAAGACTCTTTTCACCGCCCACTGACATGTAATACATGTCTGCTGATTTTCTGACTTGCAAGTTAACATGAGAATTACTATCCAATTCTATAAATGACTACGCACGATCTGTGCCATAAACACACTGCCAGCGACTGAAATCCATCTTTCTTGACCTTATTGATTAGGGCACTCAGATCTACAAATACTTCTCCAGTGGCAGAATAACGTTTTTTGGGAAAAAACCCGAAGCAACAACAAAATACTGCACGCCTATCAATGCTATCAAACTTATCTTTTATAATTCCCCACTGCAGACTCCAAGGTCAGCAAAAATGTTATGAATTAAGGATTAAGATTTAGTTGCAATTCACGTCTGATTCTAAAAAAAAAAGTCTCAGAAAGCATCTACTGATGAGAGACTGGATATAACACTACTTTCCAATAACAGTTTTCAATAATTGTTTAAATAACTTTCAAAAGCGAAATCTTTTTATAGCTTTCATGCAACAACACGATTTCTGTATTTTAAGATAAGCAAAAAGCGAATCTTTCAATACTTAACACAAACACTGCAAAATGTGAAAGTGTCAGAACTCTTTCAAAAACGCTATGAAACTTGATCAGCAGTTCCAAGTAACTCACAGAGTACACGTACACCCCTATGCATCCCAGGCAACGCTGAGTATTTTGAATTACGTGCTATGAGCAATTGTGTTTCACATGGACTAAGCTGTGAAAAGCACCGAGCAGAGCTCTCATCTTCACATACTCCGAATCACAATGATGTAACCCCCTCCTCAGATTTCATTAATTTGGTTTCTCTCAGAACTAATTTACATTATTTCTTGATTACAGACACAAAAGAGAAGTACTTTCTAATGCTTAGAGAGAGAACAGAACATAACGGTTCCAGCTGAAAGTTCAAATATTGTGGTCCTAATGGAGGGAAAAAAAGTGTTACAAGACAGAAAGCACTGTGTCAGCAAACTGGCCGCGATGAAACAGTAAAAAAAGATGCAAATGCTATACTATCAGTTAAAAAAATCCAATGCTTACCATGAAACAAAACAGGGTCTACAAACACAGCACTGAAAAAATTCAAACCCAGAAACATCTCATATACATATATGCACATCGTACCTTCATCCTTTATCAAAGATCTACCCAAAAAATACAGGCTTTGTTGTACTCTGGGAAAAATTCAATATATTTGTGCTCCTTCAAAACTCAGCCATAACACCACAATACGTGACACCAAAGCTGGCTCAAATTCTTTCCTCTGTTCTCTGCTGTTTTGGTCCCTTATTGTAAAAGCAGTTTGTGGGTATGCACTATAAACCAGGCGACTGAAATGGCCGTTATCCAGATAATCTTTTATTAGCTGAGTGAGTTTTCAGCACTTCTGCAAAGCTGCCTATGTAAAACCTGATGTATAAATAAAAGCATCCACTGCTGCAACCACCACAGAAAAGTGTAATAGCAGACACTGCCTGTTACACAGAGGTCATGTACAATACACGCTTAAAACATCCCCAAATCCAAACTGATGATACTTGAGGGTAACACAGCTTATAGGTCAATCATAGGTTATAGAGTAGCAGTCACAATACCTCTTTTTCCAGAATACGAGAGATCTCTCCTAGAGTTCTGTCCAGAGCAGAAATCTTGTTGTTCCCCACTGAACAGCTATCCTGCATTTGGAGGTGCTTTAAAAGATCTTTTGCCAATCGCTGTAACCTTCAACATTAAACAGAAAACAAAGGGCAGTTAAAGCAAAAACTTTCCTGGCCACAAACTTTCATTTCCGTAATGAAACACTGCTAACTGAATTTCAACAAAGCAATCGTGACAGTCTCTGTAGAAGTAGTATTGTCATTTATAGTGAACGGTATGTACAATATGCAATACAGCAGGGAGGTAACAGTCAGCTTAGGGTGTTTTGACATTCCACTATTTACCTTTTAAGGGACATGGCACAGAAATAGTGCGAACAGCACAGCCATAAAGGTGCTTCTTGATTAGCTACGTTTGTTTCTGTGGCTGTGCAACAGTTGATTTCCCTGTTCTTCCTCCACAGTTTACCCTGCTAGTTTTCACCATCTTCATTTTCAACATGGTTTCATCTTCCTTTTCTTCTAACATGCAATCTTTTCCTTCCACTTAGCTGAGTAGTTTGCTCTTGAGATGAGTAAGGGAAATAGAATAGCAGACTACTTGGCTAATTTCTTATAGGCATCGTAAAAGAAATGGCTCTTTAGGGTAATTTGTATAAGTGAAAAGTAGTGACTTTGCAGACTACCACAGAAAGGGCATTTTATTAATGAGGGTCAGTAATGAAGCCAAAACGCAGAGGTAGGAGAGATGTAGACACACATGGGTTAGGATTCATTTCAATTTTCACTTCATTTCAATCTGGAGAGCAGCTCAGGGGAAAAGGACCAACAATTTCTCTTTCTTTGCCTTCAGCATGAAGTCAGTATGTAGCTCAGATCTAGACTTCTACATCTTTAGACCCATTAAGGCAAATGATACAAATGCTAAACAGAGTCCCTGAACTGGAGAGTAAGAGAAGCAGGGAGGAAGCATCATCCAGTACTTGCCGTGTGTTTGTCAATCATTGCCTTAATATCTGCTAATGGCTGCTTTAATGGCAAGCTCAGTGTTTGAGTACCCTTGGTTTGATTTATTGAGCAATTTGTACTGAAAGTGGGAAGAAGGTGGTAACTGAACAGGATGAGTGGGAGAAACACTGTTGTGGCTAGGAGCAAACACAGCTCTACAGGGAGGAAGAGAGAGAGGGGAATGGTACTAATGCTTATCATAAATTGGGAGATCATCAGCGTAAAAGAGCCAGAAAGCATTCGCAAAGTGACCACACAGTAATGGCAAGGAGAAAATTACATCAACTGGACTCCAAGAGGCGAGAAAGGAGACTGGACAGCTGGGGATTGTAACACAGTAGTAACATGTATGGGAAAAAAAAAGAATATTCATTTGGGGCAGGAGTAGAGCACTTGCATTTAGTCAACAAGAAACAGTAACTTTTCTTCAAAAAAAATTAAAGAGCTTTGTTAAAAGCTTTCAGGAGACTCTGAAAAGATAAATTGTTTCTAAAGCACAAACAGAAATGATTTGCAGAATTTTGAGTCTTGGACTTCTTATCATCTGAAGCCACTAATACCCAGCCAGGATTTTTCTATGACAAGACAAATAAAGAGAGATTATGTCCTGATGAGATTTTCTGCACTGCTATTTCCTTTGCGGAAAATGAGGTTGGAGGAAACCTCTGTCTAACTCAGTAATCCATGAGCTAAAACGGGAAAGAAAGTTAAAAGCCAAAACACAAATAACTGCAAGTCTTGGACAGTAAATCAGATGACCACTAACTCTGCTGATCATAGGGAGTGGATTGCAGCAGCAATGAAAAATCAAATCGCTGCACTCCAGAAAGATGATCTAGAAGCAGCATATTTCAGATATTCTGATTGATTTAGAATAGCTACTGCCTTGGCTATATCCTAGCGCATTAAGCGAAAATAAAGACTTTCTTGCTTTGAAACGTCTAGCCAAATTCCATGATTAAAGCATATATAAAGCACTGAAAAAAACAACCACACTATATTGCAACTTCGTCTGACAGAAGACAGCAAGACTGAACATCATTGAACACCAGAGGTATGGAATTCAACCCAGAGTAACCACAGAGGCGAACGAAAGGGACTTTCCTTATCTACATCAGGCATCAGCATACAAAACACGTAAGGTTTAACAAAACACTTCTCGCAAGGACTCAAACAGAAAATAACCATATTACGTTGTTACTTCTGTTGACAAATTCCCTTATTTTATCTTCAGTCTATAAAGATGCTACGTAAGTTAAATGTCACGTTCCGTTTCTGTCTTCAGTTTAAAAAAAACCCAACCAAAAAAGCTGTACAACACGTTAACTCTCAAGGAAAAGCTTCCAGCTTTCCACTTCTTCTAAAAGTCTTTCTGGACACTTTTACCAAAATTTAAACTTTCTAAGGGTGTGTTCAGCATCATACAGTACGAAACGTGAAGAATAAATTTTCAGTCCTGCCACATTAAAGAACTACCTCTTACATCCTCATATCCTACTGTACCTTGGTCTTCTGCCAAAAAAAGGTAGTGTCCTGGTTTAGGGCTGGGCTGGCCACTAAATGCTGGACAGACGCTCTCTATTAACCCCTCTCCCCACCCCAGGAAGAGAAGAGAAAAGAGAATAAGGGAGAAAGACTTCTGGGTTGGAAAAGAAAAATAACAGATTTAATGAAACAATCATACTAATACTACAGGGTAATAAGGTTAACAGGGAAAATTATGGAATATATACAAATATGTACAAATATATAAAAAACAATATAAAATCCTCCCCCCACTCCCGCCCCCTCAATGACGATGACGTCACCAGAGGCTCTGCAGAGCAGGGCACTGGAAAAGTCCCAGTCTGGACTCAGCAGCAGTGGGAGCTGATGCAGGAACTGGATTCAGGAACACATGGATCAGGATCGGAGGCAGACGAACTAGCAGGGATCTGCTCGGACTTCAGCCATTGCAGAAGAAAAGAGCAGAGCAGAGCAGGAGGGAAGGGTCGAGACCCTCATGATCCCTCAGTTTTATACAGAGTATGACATACGTGGGATGGAATACCTCGTTGGTCAGTTTTGGGTCCGCTCTTTCCCGCAGGTTCAGATACGGCACCCATGGTGAGACAGGGGCCTTGTGATGTTTACATAACATGCAAGCATTATCACTTGTAGAAGTGAACACTGTCTGCAAAAACACGTCGTTAGTTTCAGCAAGTTCAGCCACTTAGAAGAGACTGAGCTGAAAAGTAAAATCACTAAATAGAAAATCAGTTCTATTTAGCTCAAATCGGGACAAGCGTATACTATGTAATCACGAGGGGAAGCGAAGGGAAATAAAAACTCCCTCCTCCCACCAAGTGAACCTTAGAGACATTATTTTAATTTAATATCCCTTATACAGACTTCTTGGCAGCATCAGAGAAACAAGAATAATTTTAGGGCTGTTTCAAAGGACTAGAAATCTATGCAGGATGACTTGTGCTTGGATTTATCGTTGCTATGAACGGATTTGGAAAGAGAGAACTCTTTGTGCATATCGTGTGCCTTGTACACTCTTAGTATGCACTGTAGGTTAATAAGGTGTGGTACCAACACCTGATCCAGTGACTACGTGGAAATACTATTGAGTTCAAATCCAAACATTTCAAGACAATTATTTCATCTTCCTTCTGTCCCCCAACTGGCATTTCTCCTATGCTTACTATGCCATAGAGGGAATGACAAATAACGGAAAATTTATTGGGCTAAATAAAAGGAAAAGTTAAAGTTAATGTCTTCCTGTCTGAAATTATTTACATCCCACTAATTAAGATTTTAGTACTGCACACAAACAGATAATTCAGAATGCAGAAGAAATAGCAGAAAGGACATAAGGCACTGATTGGTGTTGGAACGTTACGATAACACAGAGTTTAAGAAATAGTGTATACAGCAGATACAAATACATTATCTGACCTTTTTGCACTGTGAATGGGAAAAGGAGATATCAATATTAAAGGTTTACATTGCAAATATAGAAAAAAAATTAAAACAAAGTATCGTATGAATTAGAGGTTTCTTTTTAGTGTGGGCTAAATATTTTTAGCAGGTTTAATATATTTTATCGCCTAAAGGAAAAGGATCTCTTAATGTTTACAGGCCACATTTCATCACTAGAAAAAAAAGCCTTGAAATAGTAACTTCAATATATTTCAGCACTTCCGCATTGAAATCCGTGATTCCTTGGCTGTACACTCAATGTATGCAAGGAAGGATTAGTGTGACTGGGCAGAGCACTGGACTCTGTGCAGTTCCTGTAGGGAAGGAGCAGTTACTCCTCCTGCGCGTTCCTGCCGAGGGTGGCCAGACGCCAGCCGGACACACAGCCCCAATTCTTCCTGATGCAGCCTGTGCCCAGAGAGAACTGAGAAAGTCTGTGGCAGCTCCTGCCCGGGCCAAAACAGGGACTTAGGTTGTATCCTCTTAAAACAATGTACAGTCCCTGTACTATTTTATTCTGCTTGCAGTTTGACCCCTGGCAGTAAAATTCATATACATGGTGGCACACTCCAATCGATTTAGTTTGGAAACTAAATTTTCCACAAAAACTTCCAGCTTCAGAGATTATCTGATTTTTTTTTTCCAGTAATCAATATTTTGCTAAGATATCTTATAACTGGCCTAACTGGACCCTAGACCACTACACCAAGAAAATCTAGGTGGTAAGTTGATCTTGCGAATGCACTGATATACCAGAAGGAAAACAAGAAAGAACTGTATTGTTAAAGCCATTTAGCTTTGGGCCTCTGCAAGAACAAACTTCACACTGCATTCCCACTTTTTCTTCAGCAGATTCTTACAGGAACTAATTTTTCATTTCCTAACTCTCCTCTTTTTGTGCTGCAGTCCTTTTTCAGGATAACAGTGATTCTTGTTTCCATACTATATGAAGAGTCCCTCTACATAGTTCAAAAAAAAGGGTATGTAAAAAAGGCAGCCACGAAAAGAAAAATTCCTTCCTGCATGAGGAAAGACTGGCTGAAGTATTAGAGTAGGGGGTTAAACCCTGTCTGCTTATTGATATTACCAATGTAAAGCTGTATTACCACTGTAAAGCTTAGAAAGAACTTAGATCAGTGCTTCCTTAGTGCAAAAGGTTTTATAAATCTACAAATCATAAACTAACAAGAATTACTGAAACAATCTATCAGCTGCAGCAGGAAATCAGTGGTCTCATAATATTAAGGCGGCTTAATCTTAAAGGTGATCTAAAAAGGCTTTTTACCTGCCAAAGACTAATTCTGGATTCTGTCTTACTTCTGTAACAACTGACAACATGACTAAGAACTAAAATCAGATAAGAAATTGCATTCCATAAATGGTTTTAGTTGTTTGCGAAGACACAATCAATCTGGGAGGAAAGGAGGGAGTAAAGAAATGTGGCATAAGCAACAAAGCATAAGAGAAAGTTATATTTAATGATTTCAGCCTAAAATACATTTGCTTCTGTTAAGCAAATAAAGAAATCTACCATTTGTGTCACATTTTAAACAGAAATAAAAAAAACCCAACCTTTTAACTTTAAAATTCCACAGCCCGCTATATTAAAAAGTATTTGCTGTTCATTAGTGTACTTCCACTCCAATCTGAGTATCTCAAACTTTCCTTTGGAATAAACAGAAGGTATTGGCACTTGTTTTGACACAAAGAACACCTTTAGCACACTCAGTTTTTACCCCCTTCGTTCTGTGATATGACTTCTCTCAGTACATTTGCCTATCTCCCAAGAGTATGTGTTGGAGAGCTGTTAAGACTCTCAGTATTGGCAAGAGTTTACTCTCTCTCAGCCAGGTACAGTAGCAGTTAATATTAGCTCATAGTACAGTACACTGCGTTCTGGCTAAAAGACAATAATTAACTATTTTCATAGCTTCTCAGCGCAATAATATCTCAGTGGAGATCAGCTGTTTGTGTCAGCTAGTTCTTCCCATTGGTTATGTGGGATTCTGTATTTAGTTCTGCTTCAAAGGTGTTTTCCTATTAATTCTGTATTAAGAATATGTTTCTTTAGGTAAATAGATATGATCTGGGCTAAAACTCTTGCCTCATGAAACTCCTTACCTTCTCATCTTCCCCTTACAGAAGGAGACAAAACTACCCTTCTCCATCCTTCCAATTTGTATTACGTACTGTGTCAAGTAAACCATATTCAATAAACATCACTTCCAGCTGACTCATCGACAGTTCTCTCTCTCTTCTGAAACAGTCAGTTCAGACTTGAACTCCCATTGTTACCCCCTCAAGTTCAGAAACGCTTGCAAACATTTGAGCCCTCATGGTAGGTAAAAAATCATGTAATTTTAGAAATAACAATACCTATGATATCTGAAACTATGTTCTAGAAGTTTAGATGTAAGCATCCGCTGGATCACTAAATTTCTACATGAAGACTGGAAAAGAAATCTCCCCATACAGTGGCCACCACAAAGGTTCACATCTAAAAGGGTAGAGCCCTAATAGAGGCAATAAAGGAGGAAAATAAGAACTCAGATGAAACAGAAGATGCTGCCTGAAAGCGTACTACAATTTCATTAAGAGAAATTAAAATGGTAAATTCAGGATCAGTCAAGAGATTTAAAAAAAGAAAATTAAAAAATCTGAGTTTCTGTTGCATTGCAATTGAGTCACAGCTGACCAAATTACATCACTGAAACAGATGTCAGAAAGAAACTGAAGTGGAAGCACTACAGCTCACCAGTATTTTCAGAGTCACTCAAACGCCCCACATTTCTCCTGTCTGACAATTAGACTCTAATTTTTTATTTTCTGGTAGCAAAGAAAAGAAAAACACACAAGCTACAAATCTAAAAGTCTTAATCTGCCATGAAACTAATCTTGAAAATTGAAGTGCTGATTATTAAGAAACAAAGTCAACAACAGACCCTTCTCCCCAGTGTGTTTATGCAGGTGTGCCATCTGGTGGAGATGTTCCGTTTTCTTATGTCAAACCTCAGTGATGGATTTTTATTATTTTAAAACGCGTACTGAGATTCAGCAGCAGGTTTGCAAACTACTGAAAAGACTACGTGAAAGAGAAGACATACAGTCTAGTTGTATATCCAGCCATGGAAGCCTAACAGCAAGGACCTAAACATCCTAACTGATAAAAAGTGCTACCTTTAAATATATCAGCTCTTTAGGAGTGATAGAAGCAACCACAAAACATACAGGATCTGGTACAGGTTATTACCTCATTCTGAAGACAAATATTTCCAACCTGGAAAACAGTCGTAACTTTAGGATGAAGGCATTTGAGTCCAACTGTTGAGACACCACAGCCCATTGACTGAGTTGCCACAGACTTCGTGAGCACAACTATAAGAAAGGCACACCATCTGCCCACTATCCTGTTTAACAATGAACTGTAAACAGATGTCTCAGGAACATTAAGATCAATACAAGCATACATAATCCTCTTTCCTAATCTGTTTCTTGTCGCCATTTTCAGCTTAAGTATCTCCTGGGCTAGATGTACTTTCCTACAACTGCAGTAATGAAGGCAGACCTTTAGCACCTGTGCGATTTTCATCAATAAGTTCCATACATCAAATTGCACAACACATTAAGAATAACTGATTTTAGTTTCTTTTGAACCTGGCTCCACCTTCATTCTGTGCTACCTCATTCAGGAAGGACAGCAAACAATCAACACCCATGTCTCCCATACCATTTATGACCTTGTAGATCTCTTAACATATCCCCATTAAAACTTCCTCCCATTATCACATTTTTCTCCAGAAGAAGTACTAGCTTACTTCATCTTCAATACAGAAGTTATACCAGAAATTATTACTGATTTCCTTTCCTACCTTCTCGGAACCTTTAACAACTCTCATATGTTTTTTGAGATGAAGAACCAGAACCACATATAGCATGCAAAAGAAGCAGATGACTCAGGCATTTGTACATAATGACACTCTTTGTTCTGTATTTGCCCCTTTCTAAACAATTTTAAGGAAGGATTTCCTTTAATTCATAAGAGTACCGGGCCGGTATTTTCTTGAAACTGTCTTTCACTTCTGTAAGCTCAAAGCCCACACTTTGCATGTGAAGACATGATTGAGTTCTATCCAAATATTCTGCATTTTTTGCCAATCCATTTCAATGGAATCAGAAAGCAAAAGTTGAACAATTTTCAGTTTCAAACTGAGGAGGATGAATTAATCAGTGATAATAGGTCTTGTTTTAACCGTACCATCTACTGTGCCTTATCCTAGACAATCAAAAGGTCTATTCTTTAAAAAGCTCAATGCCAGATTAAGACATCTGTGCATTAAAGTATCTGTGTTTTCCAAATATGAACCCTTCTTTCTGACCAAATGGAGGCAAAATGTAAGATTTTCCAGCCCCAGAACTCCAGAGCTGAATTTTCACCATCAGTGTTGAAGCTGGAACCCTCTTGCTTCCAGGTAAGAAATGATGAGCATATGTTCTCTTTACTATTGCATCTTACATGGTTTACAAAAAGTGTCTTCAGAAGAAAAATTGCATTTACAAGGCCTGACCTTTTGTATTAGAAATTGATCTGTAATTCCAGATTGAGTGGGGACCTTACCACACCTGCTCCGCTGAAAATTTCAGAAGCACTTTAGCTACAGACAGGGTTGGGAAAAAAAAAGTCTATGTCTAAAACATATAAAGTTAAATGCTTACTTGGCTTTAAATGGCGAATCAGAGATGGGATTTTTTGCTTCCATCAAACTCTCATATTCCTTTGCCCTGGAGAAGAAAGTATTAGTTATTATTGACTATTGCCTAAAGTGTACAGTATGTAATACCAGCAAGATAATTCTAACTCTTGGGTTTATTCTATTTCATAGTAACACATGGCATTTCTGTCAATTCTGCCTCATCTTAATCCATACTCATGCTTAACTACTGATCATTAATGATTTCCAACTAATATTACCACTTTAGAATAACACCAGTACGCAAATGGTGTCTTTAAGTTGACTTTCTAAATGGTAGGAAATGGTCAAGTGATATACACACTTGCAGTTACCTATTGCTTACCATAAAATCACCACATTCATCTGATGAAAACATTAGTTATTTAGATATGTAGTGCAGGTCAGAAGATCACTACAAAGATTATAATTAACATACAAAGAGTTTGTTATATTTACAAGTTCAGGAGTATTTTTTATGTAACTAATAACTGTGTTGTAACATAATGAACCTTGATAGAGATACAGCATAAATAATAAATACCTCCAGGAATGACTGCTTTACTGCTGGAAACAGAAACACAAGCCTCTTTAGTCCCTTAGAAGTTATGATTTACACTGGCCAGATGCCAAAAAGTAGGAAGAGGTAGAGAAGACTTTCTTTCCACTGCTTGTTTTGTTGGCCAGCCTGTGCCAGCAGGAGAAAATAATCACCAGCTCATCAAAACAGGATTCACAGCAATAATCATAGAATGTGTTGGGTCGGAAGGGACCTTTAAAGCTCATCCAGTCCAACCCCCCTGCAGTGAGCAGGGACAATGTTACCAGATCAGGTTGCTCAGAGCCCCATCAAGCCTGACCTTGAACATCTCCAGGGATGGGGCCTCCACCACCTCTCTGGGCAGCCTGTGCTGGTGATCTGTCTGTAATACTGTAACTTTTTTTTAACAACATACACACACAAAGTAAAACTAATCCAGACACTACAGTAATGCAGAAAAATTCAGTTCTCAGAGACAAAGCCCCATGATGAAGAAATATCCAGAAAGCAGTAAAAGCATTTAGCTCTTAAAAACATTCGATTTGTTAAAATTGCTCTTTTGGTTTTTATCCAGAAATGAAGACTTCACAGATGCAATACAGATCTCTAGGGACTTCAGGGAAATGTGTTGTTCAAGCCTCCTAAGGTTCTGGCCTCTGGTGAACAAGTGACAACATTGTTCACAGCTTGGAAAAGTCTTCAAAAGACCTGCAAGCACACCTGAAGGAAACTTAACTGGCGTGCTGGACTAAATCTGTGATTAGGTATGTGATCTGTCTCTACCAAGAGCACCCACACCAAGTCCCAGAAGACAGTGCCAAAAGTCCCTCAGGACGGCAGTATTAAAAACAAAACAAAACCAAAACAAAACCAAAACAAAAAACCAACCAAAAAAACCACACACACAAAAAAAACACCCGAAAAAAAACAAACCACAAAGTAAAACAAAACCTGTCTCAGGGAAAGTTTCACCCATAAAAACGGTGTTTCCTATGAATTTCCAGTTTTCTGAATCTTAACTGCTGTCAGCGGACATTCTTGTCAATTTTACACATGTCCAGTTGAAGGGGATTTTTTTCCAAATCTAAGATTTGGACAATGGCTCCAATGGGAAATGTGTTTCCAAGCTGCACCGCAAAAAAATTATTTAGTAAAGATTTAAATCCTATAATTTCCCTCAGATACATACAGTAATCATGTCTTTCTATTTTCTGTTTACCCAAGTAGATCAAGTTTTCCAAAGCTACTCATATTGCCCTTGGCTTAATCTATACAACTTATGCTACATACAAATATGGTTACATTTACCACAGGCTCTGACTTGTGGGTCATTAATAAAGCTGTTAATCACAAGTGAATTTAGTATTAAACATGAAGGTGAGATTCCTTTATTAACCTTTTGCCTTCTTTCCTGCCTTAGCCAGAAACAACACATTTCAGCTTTGAGCTTTCTACAGACAAGTCAGTCAAAGATGAATAATCACCTAAAATATCCGCTACTAAATGAACATGACTGGGGTGCTTTAAATCCATTGCAAAGTGTATCTCCACTGTTTGTACCTCCTAGCTGGGGACTGCACCTCTGCAGCTTGAGGGTCAGCTTTCACCAAGCCTTCTTTTGCCATGCAGGTACCAAAATATTCTTCTGACAGCAGCTCACATATGTTAACCTGAGATAATTTACTTAGCTATACATCAGTTGTTACTATAGCACCAGTTTAATGGCTTAGGGTTATAAATACTATTAATAAGATTAACAAAACTCCTCAACGTATCTAATAACCCATCGATCATAATTTATCCCCTCATTCACCTTTACCCTTCATTGCTTTGATATTGTAATAGTGAATTACGATCTAGAAACTCAGGAGAGGAACAGAAACATAACTTGAACACAGCTACTAATTTTTTTCCAAGTTTAAAATATCACAGCTTCCTAGAAACTGAAATGAAGGTATAATTTCAAGTCTTGAGGTATAAGAGGGGTTGTTATATTTATACATAATATTATTAGTTATAATATTGTTATATTTATTTTTCTAGAAAAGAGTAATAGTTGCAAATATGTACTAAACATGATTGGTAGGTAATCTAACAAACTGTGCAACTATGTGAATTACTGACATCAAATGCTCTTCATCTTCAAACAACCCTTCACAAACTTAAGTTTGTTAACTACAGATTCCACCTGAGTTTTCAGTTGATTTTGAGCAGTAAACTCCCAGCCATCTGGTGGTATTACTGTCCAGACTGTTGGGCAGAAACATAGTAGACATTACCTAAATTATTTAATTTAGTGTTTAATATTGTAATTTGGAGGCTATTGCTTTAGCCATGTAACTTAACATAGCCCTCTTCCTTTTTCTGAACATGGAAAATGTTTCACCATCTTAGCAGTAAAAAGTTTACATGCAGGAACATCCAGACAGTATTTGTCATTACTACACCTGCTACTACTACTACTAATGTTACTATTACTATTAATTATAGAAGACTGGCAAGACTTGCATGTCTAAAATTAATTTCCCAAATGGATTTTTTTTTTCCTTCCCCTCATCAATTTTTTGTCTGAAATTCCATGGAACCTTTGCTTCATATTGCTACTGGACATTTTTATTAGCAAGTCTTTTGTGTTAACATTTAAAAACTCAGGGTGAAATCTTCAACCTAACCCACATCTATCTACAAGGACAGTAATCCCATTGAAAACTTCAGTCACCCTTTAAAAACAAAAACCAAGCTGAATAAACATGAAACTTCATGTCTCAACAATAAAACTCTTCTTCAATTTTGAAACCTTCACTGTATCTTTCAGTAATGTATCACCTTTGGAAAATAATGCCCCTTTATTTCTGTTTTATAATTTCTGATGATGAATTTGCTGACTCACTTAGCAGTCTGACGCGTTAGAATTCAAAATGTTCTGAAAAAGTTTTTCAACTATCAGTGCCAATAACAAATTATTATTTCACAGAATGTTAGGAGCTGGAAGGGACCTTGAAAGATCATCCAGTCCAACCCCTGCCAGAGCAGGATCACCAGACCAGGTTGTATTCCTAAATCTGAAAAATCTTTGACTAAATTCAACAGAAGCAACTCTTGAGAAAGAACTAAATTTCAACCCAATAGCTGCATTTAATCAACAGGTAATATGAATAACTCTGCATCTTGAGCAATCCCGGAATAATACGTTATCCAGTTTCAACAGTGTCTTCTAATGCTGCGTCCAGCTAGGGTATCTGCTCATCCAACGAGGAAAACCAAGCACCACCACATCACAAAAGTACTGCAGTTTTGAAGACTGATGTGCCATTATTAATACTATCATTAGTTAATAAACCATCTCATTTTTACTGTCGCTCTGAAAATCCAGTCAGGTGTTTCTCTCTTATCTGTAACCCTTCTTCTTTAAAAAAAAAAAAGAAAAGGCACAGAAAATACGTACCAACGAAACTTACCTTCTGAGAAGTATTTCAGACATAAATGCAAAAATACGTTATAATATTGAGTTAAGTATTAACCTCAGCTGGGACTATTCAGCCATAAAGACCGACTCTGTCAGCTCATGATGTAATGATGTCCTGCACATCATACTGATTCACAGATGTCACTTTTTAGACTAATAACGAATTGCAGGTCTGACAACTCACTTTCCATTTTTAACTTTCTTTTTGTTGTGACAGGCAACTAAAAATGATTAAATTTAGTCATGGGATTCGACACTATAGCAGGCTGACTTCTATTTGTTGATTACTATTGATTTTCTTTGATACTTCATATAAAAAAATCAATAGCTAGAAAGAAAAATAGGCATGGTTTACACAAATTTAAACATGCTATTGTACGCTAGAAAAGGCTACAGTTTTGGCAGGGCACTGGCATCCAATTATGAGAAAAGCTCTTAACAGGTGAAACCAAGGGCTCCAGATCGATATTCAGTTTTCTTTCTCAATCAGAGAAAGTGGCCATAAATTTGACTCATCAGTGTTATTTTCAAGACACTCCCAAAGCAAATAATTTTTTTCAGCCTTCCACTGCACTCACGCTAAAGGACAAACAGCGAAGTTTAGAACAAAACTTTAATAAATAAATTTGAGAAAAAAGAAACATGTACTACCTGGAGTTCATCCGTGCCTTTAGCTTTTTGGTTTTCTTTCTAGTTTTTTGTTTCTCCTCTCCATCTTTTAAAGGCTCCACAGGAACCGAACTCTCGATCACAATATCCACAATGTACTTTTTTAGTGACAGGTGTTCCTGCAGAAAATATTGAAACAATATTTAATCTTATACAGTATGTGATGGAGATTATCGATTATCTTCCCAGGAAACAACAGTGGTAAATATTTAACAAAAGGTTAAGCAAATTAAGAAAATTTTTAAGACCAATTTTGGGAAAGAGATTATTTCACACCAGAGAGAATACATCATGGGTATTTTGTAATACAGGAGAATAATTATTGAGAGAAGTTAAGGAGAATAAATATTTGGCCTCACTTTCAAGAAAATGTTACAAGTATGAACTCTGAGCTGACATCCTCTCTCTTCTCCAAGCTGCCTTTTACAGCTACATAAAACCAATGTCCTACCCTAACTACATAACTCATTGTATTATATGAATTAATTCTGATTTATTATTTTAACTCTTCACGAAAATCTAAACTTATCTTTTGTTAAAATACACTGAAACTATCCACTACTTAAAATTTTACCATTTATTGACAGGAATACTACTTTTCCTTTCACATTAACACATTTGCATAGAAGTAAAATCTCAGTTGCCCACAGAAGAAACGTTTTGATTACGAAATAGTGCTGTCTTTACGTAACAGCATGCAAGAAAAGAAAATGTGATTACACCACATGATTGTCAATAAATGCTTTGTTTCAAGTTTCTTAAAAAACGTGACAAAAAAATTTCCTGTTTCCCCAGAGGTACTTTCACTGAAAGTACAGACTACCCCAATACAGTTCAAGGTCTATGTTTGAAATAAATACTTACCATTAAGAGATGAATAACCAGCAGTGCTGTTCCCCTAAAGCTGTTCTCAATTTTGATTGACCTATGCTATCCCATAAATGGAGATGTAAGTACTTGTAACAATTCCAATGACCAGCAGACTATCCAGAAACTATACATGCAAATAACCCCCCCCAAAAACCCAAACTCCAAAAAACCCCACAGCTGCTGAACTGGTGGCTACCTTTTCTCCTCAGTTCTCTCAAGTTAGAAATTAACTCAAAGTTCTCTGTGCAGCAAGTTAGATTTCAACAACCAAGAAGAACTTCTACTCGAGTGCCCCTTCTAAACTTACTTTCCAGTTGAAATACGCGTTACTGAATTTGACCCCTTCTGAACTCTCCATGTACTTCAGACCTTTGTCAGTGCAAGAAACTTAAACAAATGTAATCAACACAATTTTAAAAGTGACCCACTTAAACCACTACAATGTCCTCTCTTTTACTCTGCTTCAGTTTAAAAGTATGTGCAACCTGATCTTCTGCCTGATACTGTAACATCCCTCTATGATGAGAAGACGAACAGACACATGCACTCTGTTGAAATCTCTCAAATACGTTGACACAAAAGTGGACACCTTATCTCCATATCGCCTTATGGCTGCTTGTACTAATGGGCTACAACAGCCAACCGGTCATTTTCACAAATAACAATAAAGAACTAGTTTAATGTCACTTGTTAGAATATATTTACCCCATTTTTAATATTTTTAATATACTGTGGCTTCTCTTACATTGCTTTTCTCACAGAATACAGAACACATTACAAAGTATAGGTCATCATTGCTTATTAGGATAATTTATCCTTGAAAATTATTAGTGCCACAATCAGATGTGGTTATTCCTCCCTTTTTGGAAAGTATCCTTAAAACTAAAAGTAACAGGTGATGTGTTAAAAAAAAAAGTATAGACAGTATTTTCCAGAAAACAACCTATATGTTATTTCACTGATTCAGGAAAAGATTATGCTTGTTGAAAACAAAATAAATCTTTGTGAAATTTCCTGGAAAAAGACCATTTAGTTTTTGTAAAGCACTGCAGCATGACATAACCTAGCAATATATATCTGGTCAAAATAGTAATTGAAATTTCTATCTTAAATCATATGAATGCAAAATGAATGCTGAATTACCATTAGACGTAAGAAATCAAGCATAATAATCTAAGCAAATCTGAAAAGTAATGCTGACTTCCAGTCGGCTACACTGCCTGCCTCCCTATCACTGTACTGACTCCCAGTACACCCGAACAGGTTTTCCCCCAAAGTATTGTCCAAGTTGTTCAAACTAAAGATATTGCTATAACCATACACAACAGTCATTCCAACAGCTTCTAGAAGTGTTTTTCCCCACCTTAATATTACCCATTTAATTTTAGCACGAAGCTCTTAAAGGAAAACTTTAAGGTAGCTCAAAAGGCCCTCTGAGCATGATTCAGTAGTATAAGACTAGCAAAACCTCCATTTTTGATGAGTTAGTTCTTAGATAATCTGTAGTAGCACAGAACATAAACCATCCCAGTGCTGGTTGTAAAATCCCAGTTAATTTTTGTCTCCTCAGAGAGAAGAATCCCTCAACACTCACTTAAAAATAGCTTTTTCTCTTAAACTTGCTTTTAGAAACCAGAAACCTGGTCATAAGGCTGAAGCTTCACAGGAAACTGATGCTCCTGAGTTTTGCAATGTGAACAAAAGAAAGGACCTTCCTCAGAACAGACTATGACACCACCAAGCTTCAGGGGACTTCACTGGTGACATTCTTGTGGGTGCTCAGTTATTAAAAACAGCAACAAATTAATTATTTCAGTGGGATTTGATATGTACATCCCTGCTTTCCAAACAGAACTAGTACACCCCTAGCACTATAATTTACCATTAGTTTTCCTCATGCCTTATGAGTGAGATGAAGCACTTAAACATACAAAATTCACAAGGACTATTACTATAGTTCTCTATGTTTGTTCAACAGTGAAACTGGTTTTTTTAGTTCATCAGATCTTCAAACCATTTACTATATCCTTCAAAGTGACAGCAAGAGCAAAATGAAGTTAACCCTGCACTTTGAAATGCACACCATCCTACAGAAGGGGCAGGACATCTCCATGCAGGTGCAATCAGGTTGCTGTCCTCGGGCTGCACAATGGCAACTGCAAACACATCAGACTTCTGCTGGGCAGAAACGATGAGTGAACCTTGTATCCCCTTAGCAGGCACTCATCTCTCTTTATCTAATCTGTGGCTTGGCAGATGACTTGAGGAGAACTACAGGGTTCAACAAGCACATTCATTCATCAGCCCACGAAGGCTAAGAGAGGTCTCGCTGCCAACAACACACAGGACAGTTTCAAACCATTTTGTTCCTGTGAACTCAAGCACCTCTGTGAATTATGCTTCTCACAGTTCTCAGCTTTCACGTGTGGCAGTCTGGATAAATACCAGACTTCATCCATACAGCTCTTTAAAGTGAGACCAGAGTAATAACACCTTGTGTCACAAAACCAGTCATTTTTTGAAGGTACAGATCAAAGCGTAGGATTATCACAGTAGGCAGATCTACACCATTCAGGTGTGAAACAAGTATAACTAATGGCTTGGTACTGAATGCCAGTTGTCACCTGAAGATAGCTGCTGCTGTATTATGCTTCTGAGCAGCGTAAAAATATTTATTCCCGTGTTTTATTAAGCTCCTACCAGTTATTTGAAAAAACCAGCGTTTTAAATCCACTGAGTCACACTGAAGTACAGGATGTCCAATCCTTTAAATGACTGAATTGGTGAGTAACTTTACTTGCACTACCATTGGTTAGACAGGTTAACAGACCAGAACAGTAGCTGCTGTAAGTGTATGAAAGTGAGTGAAGTCAGTGCAGTGTTCAGAAAGTAAACCTTTTTCATCTTCTGAATGCTTTTCTTTAAGCAATAATGAAATGACTGAATTTCAAGTTTGTAAATTTCTAATAAAGGTAATGCAAAATAACTGGGTAATCTACTCAGGACTTTTAAAATTATTATTTTTTTATATAAGTAAATGCTAAATGCAGTAAGAATTACTAAGACTGATTTACCCTCTCTACAGAGGCATTCTGGGGGTTGTTTTTATGACAATGTGAAAGGGCATTACTGGCCTGATTCTGTGCTATGTTGAGCATTTTGCCTGATAAGCACCCTGAATCCTAAGATGTTCGTAAACCATCAGATCTTTGGAGGCCACTATAAATGCAACGCACTAAGTAAACGCTCTTTTCTAATGAAAGCTTCTGTTATTAACATCTGTATTCAACCCTACCAAAAATGTTCGTTGCAATTTCTGTTTCTACACCAGCAATGCCAATTTTAGCTGTGCAATTTCTCTAAAGCTTTGTTTTAAAGACTTGGGCATAATATAGCAATTTTGCTGGTCATCATGTATCAGATTTCTGCCATCATTTTTTGTAGTTAATAACTAATCCTCTAAGTTGCAGAGCTGAGATCAACTACATCACAAAATAAGGTTATCAGCCTTCATGAAGGTGCCAGTCTGTGCCACAAAGAGCAGCCAGTCTGCACTATGTTGTGCTGTACAGCTGCAAAATATGGAAACAAGAGCTGAATGTCGATGTGTTTCTTCACCATCATCTGTACATATGCCTCTATATGTACTCGTATAGTGATGGCATTAGAGTAGAAATACTCCAGCTATTTCTCTGCAGTGTTATTTACGTGCATTCACCAAAACCAAAGGCTATTTTTAAAAAACACAAGGTATACTATACCTGCTTCTCAGAGGCAGACTGTCTCTAGCTGAAAAAGCTTATGAAACATGAAAGTAACCAGGGAAATAGATACAGCTGGATATTTAATGGCATTCTGTACAGACACGTTGTCATTTGACACAGACATATAGACCTCCTATGATTTTTATGTAACACAAAAATATTTTTTAAAGCAACCGAAATAAATTCCCTGTAAAAGTTCAAATGCTTTGTTTACAAGCGAGCTGATAAGAACTGACGTTAAATGCACAGGTAAAACTGCAGCCACAATAAAGCAGACAAGATACACTATTTACAAAATACGTCTTTGCTTTTCCTCTCTCCTACCTCCACCCTCAACTGTTCAGACTTTTAGTCACGAGAATCCTGAAACTTTCCAGAAAACAACAGATGAGCCTCACCTACAAACCACACAGGAAATCAAGTTGCCAAAACCATTATAGCTAAACTAATAAGGTCATCCATGAGGTTACATTTTTGCTGGTTATTGCCTACTCCCCTACTCTCTATTGCCTGAAAAACCAGCCAGTTCATTTCATATACTCAAGTTGATATTTTTAAGTTGACTAAGCACTTCTTATAACCAAGTTGTTCTCTATACATTGAATGACACCCCTCTTTCTTATATGACATGTTTATTAAAAGAATTACAGCATTACTATCAATATTCTCTGAAATAAAGTAAATTTTCCAGACTTCAGCACAAAAATAATCACATCTTTTTTCCATGAAAAGCAACTACTACAAAATGCTGAAATGCTATGCACTTGAGTACAGTGCACTTTGGTTCAGATGAGGAAAACCATACTATAACCTGGACCCTGAACCTCAGTGATCGGTATGAAAAACAATAGCTGGAGAATAAGTTTCTGAATTAACACCCTTTTCATACAACACCCACTCACAAGACCAATACTCTTGCCTAGCCCTCCCCATTTAACGTCCTGATTACAGCAACAACATCGACATACCTAACCTTGACCTGTGAAATACTGCACACGTAAGTATTTATCAAACCAGAACACAACTGCAACATTATTTTCCTACCGAGTCTCTTTGACAATGACACTTTTGGTTCTCTGTATTACACGCAAGCTACTACTCATACCGCTCAGCAAATACTTATAGTAACATTATTAAATTGTGTTGTAAAGTATGCCAAACATAATTCTTCCTAACAAAATTCCCTTATTCTAAAATTATTGTCACTTTTTTCCCTCATCTTTCTTTTTAAATAAGCATTGTCATTTTATGAATTCTGCCTGGGGCTAGACTGCACAGGTAGGACAATATTGCAGTAAAGCACCTCTACTTGCTCAAGCCGAGAAAAAAATCACAGCCTGGCATTTGTTGCTCTAGGGTGGTCATAACTTAAGATCCTCTGTTCTCTCGCCCACGTTGCTCCTTGTTGGCTCTCACGAAGCTCAATATTCCTCCTAATATGCAGCTGTAACTGCCAGGGAAGGAAGGCTCTGAAAATCCCCTGGTCTGAAGCCAGTCAGTCACTGGCAGGAGTGGCCAGAATCATCACCTAGTATATCAAGTATTTTTTGCTGCTCTCTATAAGCTCTGGAGGGTCCTGTGCTACCACAAAGCAGTAGCAGAGTGAAATCTTACTGTCTAGCAACAGGTATTTCCAATGTATGGTCCGGCTTACACAGTGCGTGACACAGTGCTTAATTAGCTATTTCCATTATGTTTAAATCAACCAATTCGTATACGTGGAAAACCCTCGTGGCTATTGGACTTTCACCCCAAACCAGCCAAAATTACCTTCTTCAAATCTGAAAAGTTTATTTCACCCCCCCCCATTATTTTTCATTTTCATTGCCGTCTGTATCTCTGGATTCCAGCCAGAACTGAAGCAGAAGTGCCAGAATACTGTAAGACTGGTTATTCTTATTATTTTTGTATTCTTTCCAACACAGAATCCCCAAGTTTGGAAAGAAAAGCCATTCTTATGAGTTTTCTTACCCAATTCTGCAGACCAAGGCAACTTGAAAAATATCTGACTCTAGCTATTTATCTAAATTCAATCTTCAGAATTTCCCAACACTTCTTACTTTCCCTCTAGTATCAGCATTAAAATACTAAAAATGAGAAAGTTTATAAAGACATACTTGTAGTAGCTTAGATCACATAAAAATTGCTGTCATTCACTTAACTTTTTAATGAAAGAAGTCAACAGCAAGTTGAGTATTTTGTATAAGGTACATAAGGACCATATTCTAGTAAATCAATAGGTAACTATTCTGAAGCCTACATATATCTTTCAGACTAACATGTAGAGTATCTTTACCTGTTTCAAAATAAACTATATCCTGTAACTGCAGAAAATAGTTTAAACAGGTTTTTGATATTTATTACCCATGTCAGGAATAACAGTTTCTTGCTTGTATATAATCACTTAAGGGACATATTTGCCAAATTCTGAAGAGGTTTTAAGGTTTAATTCTGAATCATGTTACCACAGGAATATTTGTTCATTATTTTATTACACGTTTCAACAAAACTCCTCAATGGTTTTTTCCCCTCACAGCCTAGGACAGTACCTAATATGGAAAACAGATGCTGAGGCAGACCATGAGTTATATCAAATGCAAACTTCCATTTTCAACATTATAACCAATGACAGCTTGCAACACAAAGGGCCATTAACGCTTAATGATAAAAAGATAAATGTTTGTGATCAAATACTGTTATCAGACCACAAGTGATGACACACTCCAGAATATGGGTAAGATTAAGGAAGGCATTTATCAGTTATCATTAATAAGAGTTATTTATGAGTGCTTCATACGTGAAAAAACAGGTCATAAAAAGAATGGATATTGAAGTATTTTCTCAAAATCAAGATTTAAGTTATTCACATTTTTATGTTAGAATGTACTTTCACTTCTTGAATATAATTGAAATAAAATTTTTTAGATGAGGGACTAATACTGCTTTTTAGCATGTCTAAACTAAAACTAAAAATACCGTTTTTATTGCTATTACCTACTGCACTTTTAGCTACCTTGATTGTCTATAAATTCAGTTATATGACAGCCTGCCACTAAGATAAATAGCAAATGATATTTTGAATAATTGGTTCAGACACTTCTTGGAATTTTTAGCACCATTACCCTTCCCACTTGTCAGTCCAAAATGTGGGAATGGAAGGCAAAATAAAGCAGCTCCTTTCACAAGAACAAGAATTCTGTGTATGGGACATAGAAAGCATCACTCTGCAGACTGGGGAAGAAAGCTGGATGGTGGTGACATTATCATCTGGCTGCAAGGGCAAGCAAAGCAGGGAGAAAGTGGGAATGAGAGTACAGGTAGCCCTGCCAGCAGTAGTTTTTCTTACTGCCTGTGAATATTCAAGATAGCCAAGCCAAAAGGAGGAAGGGTGAAGCTGTTGGCAATGATCTATCACAATTAAATACAGGGCCAACAAACAATTAATCACGCACTTTTTTGCCAAGAAAAACAACACTTTATAATATATTAAAGACACTATTGCTGTGTAAAGTACAAAATCTAGAATTGATGTACAAAGTAGCAAGAGACCTTCTGCAAATTGCATCACAGATTAAACTTTATAATTACATGATTGTTCATGACTTCTAGCTTCTTCTAGGACAAACGTACTCACAGCAGAATTACAAGGCCAGAGATCCTGTGCTGATAGGACCAGAGGTATCCAACAGATATGAAACATCCATGAACAAAAAAGGACCACAGATGCTTGGCCCAATTCCACTCCTCTAGCAACAAACCACCCCTCTAAGAAAATCCTCCCTTCCTCAGGAAGAAAAAATATTTGAGTAAAGCAAACTCAACCAGAACCTGAGGCTTTATTGGGATGGGGAGTTCTTGTTTGTCGGTGATTTACAGATTGATTCCCTTGAGAATAGAAAAGAAAAATGGGCCACTGTTGGAAAACTGCAATCAGATGCCAAGAAAGAAAAAATTACTTTACAATGAAGTCTATATTCTGTAACTCTGTGGGTAAAGGAAATAGGAATATTGTTCAATATATGACCAAACCATATGCACCACTGCATTACCCAGAAGTGATTTCAGTATTACATACCACCAGAGCAGAGTCAAGATCATCTCCTCGTACTGTAACAGTCACAACTGATCATTTAAGTATTCAGATGAGACAGCAGTGCAAACACACAGCGGAATAAGACCAAGGCTAAAAACCTCAGGCTCACAGAGTTTCTAGTAGAAAAAATCAGACCCACGTGAAAGCCTTAGTCCAGAGCCTTGAATAATCAAACACAAGAGCTAAATGCTAAAAGACTGAATGCAAAGGACTTTCATCACTTAGAGTGACAATGAGAATTGGCTAAAAACATACCTGACAACACAATACAAGTGGATATGTTGCATACACATTAATGTTCAGGGAGGAAAAAAAAAGAGAAGTATTAAACCTGCATAACGATTTTTAAAATATCACACACCCACAGGTATTATAAACACCTCAAACTGCTCTATTAGATGAAATTTAAAAACTGTTCATCTTTAGTGTTACTATTTTCCATTTTGCTTAATCATATCTTTCAGATAGGTTACAAAAGGAGCTCATAGGATAGCATTCTTCATTTAAATAAACTAACTCGAAAACACTACTTGAGAAAGGAAAACAAAAAGCATTTTTCAATACTGCTAAAGCTGAAGCAATAAACTAATAGTTATAGTACATAAAATATTTTATGGAAAACACAGTGAAATATATATCTTTAAAAAAAAGTGAATTCCAGGCATCACCACTCCTCCAAACAAGAAAGCTCCTTGTAAATACAGAAGAAAGAGGAAAGGTCAGGCATGAAAACATTCCCACATCTCTTTCCTTCAGTAATTTCCTCTAAAAGAAATAATGGAAGCATACACCTTTGAGAAAACAGCTCCATTTCTTAAAGAAAAACAACCCCTCGCCCCTAAAAAGTTTTTAGAAACTCATATGAACATCAGCTTTGCTATAAACCCTACATGGCTGGAATGGAAGTGGTACCAGCACAACTCTGCGTTCTCAGGCAGCCTCTCACCACATCCCGGCAAGAGCGCGTTCCTGCCAGGGGCACAGCGGCTACATCAGGAGATCATGCCAGCTCCGTTAGTCACGCTGTAAATCAGACCCCGCTACAGTCCAGACAGAGCTGTGCCAGCAAAGGCTCGCACTGCAACTGAAGCCAACTTGACAGCCCACACCACAGAGTGAGCTTTAGTTGCTGGCGATCTGGATTTTTTTTAAAGGAATGTGGGTGGGCTCAACCAACCATGGCTTTCTATAAATCCTCTCGTTTTAACGCTGTCAATCTTCAGACAACAACAATCTCTCTGCTCCATCACAGGATTATATTTTCATTTGATCTAAATATACCTCTAAGAAGTTCTTACATTTCATTTATATCATGACAATAGAGTCAGTTTTCTTCCTTGATAAAAAAAGAGCATTTTTTACATACGCAAACGAAGGTCCATTAATGTCTCTCCATCCCACTTCGGAATAAATACAATTTTAGCATGCACCTTATATAAATTAACCAATCTCCTGCCAACTTATGTATTTCATATGTTTTTTTAAAGTACCCTTCACTTATTGGAAACATTCATAGACTGCATGGAATTACATTATTTATACTCTCAAAGTAGCTTTAAACTATGGTATTTAAATGACAGGAGGTGCAGACAAGAGGTAGGACAATGGTTCAGAGAAGGAAGCTGTAAGGAATGTTACACGTATTTCTCAAAGCAAACTAGCATAGACAAGAAAAGCAAAGAAAAAAAAGAGGTAAAACAGAGGGTCATAAAACCCAATAAATAACCTAGGAGCTACAGGTGGGAGCAAAAGTCCACAAGGTCCTTGCAGAGACTTCTCAGTTCCAACAAAGTCGCCATATGTTGTCCTATGGCTTTCAGCGGGCACCTCAGTGATGGCCTTCGTGTCACACAGGCTTTGATGCAGCAAACAATTAGTCTTCACTTCAGACTTACTGATTGATTCCAGTGAAGTCACTGAAACCAAATTGCATACGTTGTTTACATATTTTGCTGAACTGATGTAATATGAATATTAAGGCAGGGGACAGGAAATCAATAGCACCGAAAACAGCAGTGTAAAAAGAAAGTAAAGCTCTAAGTGTGATGGAAGAAATGCATTTAGGCAGAGAGAGAAAATGGAGACAGAACATTGTTACTGCACCAAAGAAAATACCAGAATGATGTGGGCCAGCAAGAGCATTCCAAGTTTCAGAAATACGATGAAGGAAAGACAGCTTATAGCTTGAAGCCTATCCTGCTGA
>NW_010161535.1:46300-54740 GCF_000695765.1 Mesitornis unicolor | reverse complement strand
TGCCCTCTGCAAGAATGTCTGTATTTTTAAGAGACTACAGAAAAGTTAAGTTAAAAAGTTAAAAAGGAAGAGTGACTAGAACTTAATTTGCTTTTGCATGATAGCCACTGTTTCAAAATTAATAGATTTTCGTTTTAAAAGAGATCGACGTCCTTCTCAGCTGGAGCCTAATAACCAAATGAAAGAAATCCAAAAAGCTGAGAAGAAATGAAGCTGCCATACAGTCTTCAAAATAACTTCATGCTTTTCATTTTCAGTATCTTCATTTGTAACAAAACTATTTCCTTTGTGAGTTTCACCAAATACATTGCATCTACAAGTAAATTCATTGTATCGACGATCTAACACTAGCTGTCAACTCGTGTACAACATACACTGGAACCATGCACAACATATGCCTAGCTCCAGAACAACGGCAAAATGCTCCAGCGTGAAGCCCACTTTTATCTCTGAAAACATCCGCAAAATTACAGAGCCAACAGATGCTACAATAAAGGGGAAAAAATAAGTAGAATACAATTCTTTCTTTTTTTACTAGCACTCACCTGGCCCAAAGAAATTGGTGTCAGTGATCATTTGACAGAGCTGTTACCTTTTTGCTAACAATCAAATCAACCAACAAAATCCTAACTATACAAAGACATATTACACAAACAATGAAATCAGTTTCCAAAGTCTTGAGAAGAAACTTAAATCTTACCTTCTGGGGTACTGATCTCGTAAAAATAAACATGTTTCAAGCCTTTCTGTGATTTCTCAAGTAATAATAAAGAAATTCTATGGCCAGACTACAATTTTTAAAAAAAAAGCTTTCTTTCTAGGCAGCTACCTATTATAGTTAACAGGGTTAACAAAAAATGAGTCAAAGATCAAGAGTAAGTTATCTGAGGTGTCAAGTGCATAAGGTTAAAGGTGAAATTTCATTAGGCCAAAGGTGATATAAATAAAATCTTTTATGTCAAAGAAGAAGGGTCACAGACAAGACGTATATTACCTAAAGACATCACAGATGACAAGTAATAACTTTAAGTAGTACATGTGTGTTCTCACTACAGATACCTTCACTGTAGAAAAATTGAAAACAGTGATGAACAAGGAACTATGAATATATAATGCTTCCCTGGAGTATGGTTTTATTTCTCATATAATACTTTGGAATTTTTTCTCAAATATTTCAAAACTTAACTAAAGTTGCTGAAGGCTTCAGTTGTGAGGGAGGCAGTTTGGCATTAAGCATGCATGCTGAATAAAGAGGTACACAAAGCAGACTTCTCTGATAAATAAAATTGCTCTTCTACTTCACAGTGACCCTATCTCTAGTATGTGCATCTTATTACTGCTCTTTGAAAAAGGAAAACCAGAGAGGGCCTCAGGCCAAGGAAATTTCAGATCACAATAGTATAGTTCAGAATTGTATACTCAGAGTAATTAAAATATAGCTATAAAAATACATTGAATATGTAACAACAGAAGTATCCATATGTTGCCAGTATTTCAAATACTATGCACCATCTAGATTAAGGATATTTGAATCTACTACTGTAATCATCAAGCTGTTCATTTAGTCAAAATTGTTCTCTCCCGCAGCAAGTACGCGTTCAAGAAATCCTATACATTTAACCTTAATCTTAAATTCACATCAAAATGTTTTGCTGAAAAGTACTGGATTTAAGCATATCATGTCGGACACCACAAAAAGAAAGATATCTGTGCCCCCTAGTGGAACTTAATTTTCATAGAATCAGAGAATCCCAGGTTGGAAGGGACCACAAGGATCATCCAGTCCAACCTCTCAAGGTGAAAGTACAGTTTAAATGAGATGAGCCAGCACGCTGTCAAGCTGACTCAAAACTGACCAGTGCAGGGGAATCCATCACTTCCCCTGGGAGATTGTTCAATGTCTGATTGATCTCATGGTAAAACATTTTCTTCTGGAGTTCAGTCGGAATCTCTCCAGAAGCAACTTGTGTCCATTACCCCTCGTCTTTTCCATCTGACTCCCTGTGAAAAGGGAGTCTCTATCTTCTTGGTAGCCACCCATTATGTACTGGTACATGGTGATAAGGTCCCCCCCTAAGCCTTCTCTTCCCAAGGCTGAACAGGTCCAATTATCTCAGCCTTCCTTCATATGGCAGCTCTTCCAGTTCTCTGATCATCCTTGTGGCGCTTCTCTGGATCCCTTCCAACCTGTCCGCATCTTTTTTGTATAGTGGGGACCAAAACTGGACACAGTACTCAAGGTGAGGTCTGAGCAGTGCCGAGTAGAGAGGGATTATGACTTCTTTATCTCTGCTGGTGATGCCCTTTTTAATGCAACCCAATTTTCACCAACTGGGCAGAAATGCAGCTGTAACAACAGGATCCCCTCTTATGAAAGCTGGAATTGTTAAACTATCAAATTAGCTGTTGTGAATAGCGCATAATACCTCCGCTCAAAAGAAAATCTAGTTCACTGTTTTCCTTCATAAATGAATGAGACAGCTGCCCAGCAAGAACCACCGTTCAATTAACAGTGGCTAGACAGACACAAGCAAAGGCTAGATAAAGAAAATTTCACTACTCTAGACTGTCCACGCTTTGGTGTGTGTGCCAACATGAACTGACAAATTCTATGTCTAGGAAAATGGATGCAGTATGAAGCCTTCTCCCATATATCCCATTAGGTAAAGCTAGCATCTAAAACCAAATCCAAAACCACACAACTGCCAGTAACCACAGTTAAAGAGGAAAAACAGAAACTGAAAAGATAGTTCATGTACTTCCATTAGAGTTAGAAAGGGGTAGGCAAGCTGCAACTTGGCAAAAGTTTATTCCTCCGTATCTCTGTATGCTACCAAATCTCTTCAATTTTCTTTCTGTTTTTCTAGTGATAACCATCTCTCTGGATTTCAGTACCTCAGAGACTTAACTCTCCAAAGCATTTTAAAAAGGAAAAGTGCTACTACTGGATGTAAGAAGCTGTAAACAAAGATTTCAACAAATAAGAAAAACAAAAACTGCAAAGGAAAGGAGACAGCCAAAAACTAAAAGAGCAGGATCATTTGAATCAGCTTGTCTGGAAACAGATCTCCACACGCAATGAAGCTAAGTCTGAATCAACGCTGGAGCACTGGCTGGTACAGTATTTCTTCCTAATAGCTGACAGGTATAATACATAAGCATTCACAATTTTTTTGGATAAAGACAGAACTCAAAGTCTAGCTGTTATAATTTGTCTCATAGAAAAGGCCTTGACTTAACACTGCAATTCAGGCAGCAGCAATGACAAATTAAATCAAAACAGCATAGTTTCTTGATTTACTATAAAATGTCCTCAATGCTTCCTAAAAAAATCACCCTAGGTGCCAAGTCTTCTAAAGAAGCCATTGAAAAACTATTTCTTGTTCTTTCTAGCAATGCTAATATTTGCAAAGCGTTTCAAATCTTACATTTCCAAGTAACTCAAGACTGCAATTCTCAGCATTATTGACCTTGATACACAGGACAGCACATCTGATAACCTAAAAAAAGGACTAAGATATTTTAAGCAACAGGAAGGAACAAGCACCAAAAAAAAGAGGCAAAATGCAGACACCTGCAACACATCAGATTTTTATGATCAAAAGATGAATACAGTGAGATGAGAAATGCCTTTGGATTAACAGAAAAGCAATTAGACACATTTTAGACAAGCTATTTCAAATGGCAATTGCCTGAAGTATTTGAATCCAGTTTCTTTAGTTCCCTTTCGTTGGTAGTCTGGATTTAAAAAGGCACTACTATTTCCATGCTAACTAATATTCTTGTTCAACTCCTTTACAAGAATTTTCAAGACTTTCTTAGGCTACTCAGCTGGATGGCATTTAAAACTAGAAACAATACAGAAAAGAATATTACAAAACTTACCACTTCTTCATCTGAAAGCTCTCGTCCTTGTATGCTACTGTTTTCTCTCACAGCCTGCTGGTGTTTTTTCCCTTTAATGTGGCTAAAAAGGTATACTTCTGATGAAATCTGCAACAACAGTGACTCAATAGTATTTTTTCCTTGATAGTTTCATAATCTATAACAGTATTCTAAATATAATCTAGGTTAATTTGTCAGGAGTATGTTTCAAAATTTCAAACACAGTATTTTATTCCTCCACCTGATTTACATAAACATCTATTATGCAGAACTTATGAGTAAATTACATAATGATTTGCTAGCCTGCATTATAATAGTACATTTTAAAAAAATCTTAGCTTTGCATCTTATTTTGACTTCAATCTAACACCGTATGTTGGACTTTCATTCTGAAATGCATGATCAGTAAAGATATGCTGAACCTGAGTTGCTGTTCCAGCACTACCTAAAGAGATACTGTGCAACCTTCTTTAATTGAGCAACTGAAGAGAAATAATGCTTAGTAGGATGTAAAGGCTTTACTAAATAATGCATAATCTCTGCAATCAGTAAAACCACTTATCAACAAGAACAGATCTCCCTGCTTCCTATTCAGTGGCTGTATGGCTTCCTCTTCCCCACCATTCCTGGGACATACTGAACAGCAGACACGAGATACGCTGTTGAGATGGGAGGTCTGCCTAGCAAAGTACTTGGCTTCCAATAGCGACCAAAAAGATACCCAAGGAAATGTTAAAGAAGAGACAAAGCAAACACTGATTCTCCCCTTCAACACTTTTAAGGCTCCAAACTCAATTCAAGAACTTGTGCTTGACATGGTTTCACTGTATCTAGCAACCTTCAGTGAATTTCAATCCAGTGAAACTTGCCCAATCATCCCCTGAACTCATTAAACTCAAGTATCCACAGGATCTTATCACAAGGTGTTCACAGCTCTGCTATCTGCTACATAAAGCTACATTCTTTACTTTCCTTTAAATCTAGCTTTTAAATACCTTCATTTGATGCTCTCAAATTCTTGCTTTTCTTTGACGAGATGGCTAACAACTGGGTACAGTCCACGCTCTCCATTCTACCTACAACTTTACCATTACAGAATCACAGAACATCAGGAGTTGGAAGGGACCTTGAAAGCTCATCCAGTCCAACCCCCCTTCCACAGCAGGATCACCCAGACCAGGTCACACAGGAGCATGTCCAGGTGGGTTTTGAATGTCTGCAGAGAAGGAGACTCCACAACCTCTCTGGGCAGCCTGGGCCATGCTCTGGCACCCTCACAAGGAAGAAGTTTTTCCTTATGTTCAGGAATGCTCCTATGCTCCAGTTTGCTCCCATTGCCCCTTGTCCTGTCATTGGACATCACAGAGCAGAGCCTGGCTCCTTCCTCCTGACACTCGCCCTTAACAAATTTATAGAAATTAATGAGGTCACCCCTCAGTCTCCTCTGCTCCAAGCTAAAGAGACCCAGCTCTTCCCTAAACCACCTGATTTATAGACATAAGAATCTAAACCAAGGTATACTTCTCCAGAGCAGCACAGGGACACAGTGTAGTACAGTAATATAATCTGTGAATGAAGCATAATTTGTAGCTTCAAGGCTTAGGTTGGCCTTGCAATTCTGACAACATTCTCCCTGTCCAACTTACCACCACATTGCATAACGAGCACTGCTTTTTTCGTTCGTATGGTGTAAGTTTTGGTGCATAATCAGTATTAGCATGTCTTCCACTACTTAATTCAGCTGCTTTCTCTTTTCTTTGTTCAATTTGTTCCATGTGCCTTCTGATACTTTCATCATGCTGAATGGAAAATAATGAAAGCAAAAAAGAAAAAACACATTGAAGTACAGCAAATGGAATTAAACTGTGCAAAGAAATATTGGGAACTACCAAATATCTTAGTTAGGATGAACTTCTGTTAAACTGAAACTATTTTTTGTTTCTGAAAGGCATCAGAAGTCATCACACATCATAGACACTTCAACATTATGCTACGATTTAAAGATCAATCACCACTATTTTTGTTTTATAGGTGATTATCTATTAATGGTCTGTTGCAAACCCTTTTGGAAATCTTTCTGTTATATTTAACATATCAGTTCTGGTTTTGTTTTTAATGAAACACTCTAGTACAGAATACAAGCTAAACTTGCAACTCTACAAATACGTAACTTACGTAGTGCTGTTTTCACTGACAGATATGAAATCATAAAGTACAAATTAAAGTAAAATAAATTGTTATTTGTCTGCAGTAGCAAGCACAGTTCACTGGATTCTCTCAGAGGGTTTTCATACCTAAACCTCTTGAGAATGGAATAAACTCTTAACTATTATTTAAAACTAGAGGCTGGGGTATGAACCTGTATTTAATAACAAAACTGCATTTTACAGTACAAGTAAACTTAGCTGTGGTGCTTCAGACTGGGATCAGAGCAAAGATTATCACTGAAAAATTATTTAGACGTAAACATAAACCATCTTGGAATAAAAATCTACACGATTTATCAATTGAAATTTTAATACATAGTTTCACCTCAGAACCTTCAAAACAAAATTTACCATTTTAGAAGTCTTTAGAAGTCTTGAAAAATAGTGGGTATCTCTTCAAAACTTCTGATCTCTTTGTTCCCCACTGGACAGTAAATTTAGCTGAACAAGTGAACTACAAGGGGTTCAATCCATATATCTATTTTATTAAATAACTGGAATCCTTCATAAGGAAACAGCATGCCACACTTGACACATCAATTTCAATAACTTCAGATAGCACCTTGTGTGACTGGTAAACTGTCTTCACCAATCAGTGTGAGAGTATTTAACACATTGACTTTCCTCATGATTTAATTCAAAATTACTTTGACTTCTCTTAGAAAGTACAGCTTTCCTTGTTCTCATGTTCAAAGCCTTGAATTTAACCAATTCCACAGAGTTCAGCCGTACTCCTTCCAAACTACACCGTGTATGTTGCACAGCAAGGTTTTCTTAATGCAAAAGTTCAAATAAAAATCTCTTATAAAGTTATGGAATTCAGGACACTGTAACATCTTCACAAAAAAACCCCATAGATAGAGAAGATAATTTTGGAGAAATTCTATACTGCAGATGTATCTTTTAAGTAAAGCATCCTTTCATACCTTCAGTTGAATCTTCTTCTGTAGTTCTTCCATAGCTTCTTGCTGAGCTGCAGTAAGAGCTGCCAACCTCTCTTCTCTATCTCTAACCAAAAGATAATAAAAATAGGGAAATCTTGTAATAATGTGAAGCATGAATAATATTGACTAATTTGTGTTTGAAGTGGAAAACAAGCACCACAAAAAAATGAAGCTGAAGATGGCTCACTTGAAAAGAAAGACAACAGAAAGCAGTTTAGTTAACAGAGAGTACAGATGTTTTAATATTGGTTATTTAATGAGGGCAGACACGTGAACCTTTGCAGAAAAACCTGGATCACACCTTAGTCCAAACCAGAGCAACAATATTCAACGTGATGCTACAAAATACTGATGAATGGGATACCCTCCCACCAGCTGCAATGGTTTTTGTTTTGTATAGATTTCTGTTCATTTGTTTTTTTTAAACAGAAAACTCACAGCAAAAACGAAGTCACCTCTGTAGAAGGCTCAGATAAAGTAATGTTTTAAAACAAAAAGCCACAGAAAATAGAAAAGCAGATAGGAAAGATGGGAGGAAGGAAGTCTAACGATGAACACTACACACAATTGTTCTTTCAGAAAGTATAAATGAACTCTTCCAATCTTCATGGGTGTGTGCACAAGGGAATCGAGGAAGAGATGATGGATGAGAAGCATTAGGTAGTTTATGTGCTATCTCCCCTGAGATACATAAAGAAAGACTGAACTACAGTCTTTTTTTTTTTGTTTGTAGAGCTCCTGACTCACACCATGACCTGAAACAAATCACAACTAACACATCCCAAACTTATTTTAGCTGTTTCTTTCAGTATACGTTTTTAAATACTTGTTTAATCCTACATACTATGATAAATTAATACTATTGCAGACTTTGGATTAATAATATTTGAAACAAAATTCTCAAGTTTCAATTTATAGAGTATCAACATTATTCCTGTACAACCCCTCCTGAAACGTGTGCTTTCAACATGATTAGGTTACATTACAGAGTTTCAAGATTTTTATTGACAAGAACAAAATTTTCCATATTACAGATTTCAACTCTCTGGAATATAAAATACTCTGAAATTACATCTGAAACCTTACTGGAATCAAGTTAATGTACCATAAGAGCAAAGGGGCTTTTAAAGTCAGTTTTAAGTATACTATTCCTTTCATATAGATGCTTTAATCGCCACCAGATGTACATGGTGAAGATTATACCGAAAAAACTTTAGGTAGATATTCCAAAAATTACTAATTTCAGCAAGTACAAAATCTTCAGGATAAAAGTCAAATCCTAGCAGCAGGTTAATAAAAAAAAAGGAACAAACCAAACCAGCAAATGCTACCCCTGAGGTCCCACCAAAACATGCTGAAGCCCAAGCCTGAAGGGGCACTACAGCAGCTGCCTGTCAAGCTCAT
>NW_010161535.1:43737-46269 GCF_000695765.1 Mesitornis unicolor | reverse complement strand
CTGAACCAGGACACTTTGAAACCCCCTCTAATTCTACTATGTTAGAGAAACCTCAAAACTGTTATTAAGGAGATGCAATGACCCTGAGGCCATTCTGACATAACAGAATCAACAGATTGTAGGGTACCACACAAACATTCTTCCCTACTCTTTCCTAAAATTAGTTTTTTAAAAAGTAAATCTCTCTTGTATAATCAGCATGTGGCAAAGAAAAACAAATGCAAGCATGATACTGCAATATAAAGGACAAAGCATTTGAAAACTGAGTGCTGCAGTAGCAAATATAGAGGAGATTTGCTGAATCACAGTACTAAGAAGGCAAATGAAAAGTTCTGTTCTTCACAGGTCATAACGAAATAAATGGGGTGCAACAAAGGGAAGTGACAGATTTAAAACTGATTAAACAAAAAAAGGAAAGAATTACATGCCTTGAGCCACGCTCTAACCATAGATGACCTTGGAAGGCAAAGACGTCAATGGGACAATTAAATCACGTTTGCTTACTGTGAGGGTTTCCTCAAATTTCAGAAAAATGTGAAAGCCTTACACATGCAGTGTCTATCTTCCTAAAACAGCATAATTGTAATTCTCCCTGTTAGTCTTAATCCTAAGTGTCTGTGAGTGAGAGTAAGATACTGAAGGATCCCATCCAACTCACTATCTCAATGTGACTGTGGCTCAGTATGAGGAAAGGTCCATGGAGTCCTGGGCACTAGGTTTCCAATCAAAAGTTGCATCTCTCTAGGATGTCAAGCTAGAATTACTCATTACTTTGGGAAAAGAAAGAATGTGATCAACACATTTCTGAATATTTTACTTGGAAAAAAACAAACCAAACCAAAACACTCTTCATAACAACTCTGAAGAAAACAAGCTGTGACAATAAAAACGTTTAAAGAACCATTAGTAAACCCCGCTTGTCCAAGGGTACATGTAACTTCTATTTAGGTTTTATGGAATGCTTGTAGCAGTGGAACTGTAGAGAAAGAGGGAATAACAGGAGATGAATACAAATAGAATTTGGCAAATTAAACAAGAGGCAGAAAGCAGTTTTCCTGAATCAGACTTGACAGTAAACCCCTCTCACACCAGTGTCACCCAACATTAATCCTCTCTGCACCTCATGTCTGGCTCAACAGAAAAAGAGAGAACAGCCCACACGAAAACCTCTTTATGATCTTTGGATGAAAACCTTTTTATGATCTTTGGATTATGGGCAAAAACACAAAACAAGTAGTTCGCAGGCAGCAGAATTAATGAAGCCTAATTTCCCAGCTTAGTACTTCACAAATGTAATCACTGTTGTCTACAAAGGGGTGAACTCAAATTGATGCCAGTAAGTCCAAAAGTTACTGTAGAGTGGAGGAAATCGGGCACACAGGGACATTCATCTTGCTTCCTTTGAAAACTAAGCTAAAATATAAAAAAGGAAATTTATTAAAAGGTCTTGTTAGCAACGAAACTAAGATGAAGATAATCAAATGCAGCCTTGCATTTATAGTGTGCATGTATCTAAGGAATACTAAAATCTAATACAGAATTCATGATTACTCACCTGATTTCTTCTTTCAGACAATTCATCATGCATATTTATTAATGTTACTTTTTAAAATTAAGCCTGAAGAGCTATGAGGATACTGTTGCTTTAAAGAAGCTGCAGTTTGCTGAAAAGGATAATGGTCAAGGCCAGGGAACCAACGGAATTATTGCAAAGTTACCTGGCCCTCTCCCGTGCCGCATCTTCTCTCGCTTTTTCTTTCTCTTGCCTCTGCTGTTCAATACGTGCCTCTTGTTCCTTCCTCTTCATCAGCAGCTCCTCGACTCGGGCCTGCCGTTCTGCTTCTAGGGCTCTTTTGCGCTCCTAGTCACAGAAAAGTAAATTCTAACTTTTCTTTTAGAAAAAATAAAAAGGAATTAATAGAAACTGTATTATAACATCTGCTTATAGAATTTTATCTTATTTTCACGATGGCATAAGAACTGTGCTTTTTTGTTAGATAAAGGAATAGGTGAGGCTGGGCAAACTTAGCATTGGAATGCTGTAGTAAAGAAAACCCCAACGGCTAAACAAACAACATAAAAAAAACCAAACCACTCAACAAAAACCAGCCCACACCAGGATTCCAGGAACACAAACACATCTGTATTGTGGTTTTCATCGATCCTGTAAAAAGTATAAGTATGACAGTAGGCATATGACAAGGAATATTTTTCAGTTTCAGCTCTCAAAGGTTTAAGTATTACCAAAACATAATTATTTTCTTTTAATAAAGTAACAAATATATTTTTAAAAAAAGCTTAAGACAGGCATGAATCACCTACCCAGCATCCATAACACCTCCATTATAGAGACCTGAAGACTTACACCTTTCTCCCTCTTATTGCCGAATCATCATATGAGAAACCTTATACTTTTTCTAAAGCTGAACAAAGGAGGTAAGATAGAAAACAACAAAGACTGCCATAAGCAAAATGAAAAACAAATACATACTTCATTGCTTCCCTGCAGCTACAGATATATCATACCTGAAC
>NW_010161535.1:39574-43709 GCF_000695765.1 Mesitornis unicolor | reverse complement strand
ACGCTCTTCTTGCAATTCATTTAAGCGTTGTTCATATTCTTTCAATTTATTTAACACATCATGACGTTTGTTCTGAGCTTCTAAGGTGTTTATAAATGCAATTTCATTTACCTGCAAATAATCAGAAAGTGTAAGGAAAACTGAAGTAAGTTTCATTCTTAGGGACCCATCTATTCCTTAATTATCCATTTGATAATTAAACTGGTGGGACATCCCTCCAGAATGAGCTTGAAAACTACCAAGTTAAGAGTAAGGCTATGGTTTTTTGTAGGGTTTTTTTTGGTTGTTTTATTTGTTTGTTTGTTTAAACAGGATAGTCCATGGAATGCAAAAAAGAGAAACTGAATGGGAAAACAAGAAACTCTGGGTAAATAAGAAGAAAATCTTAGCAGTTTTCTCAGCAACAAGACTCCATTAATCTGTTCTCTCATTCACAAAATGTAGAACGCTAAGACCCAACTGGATATATCAGTAAAATACATGAGCGCTAGCAGAATCCAACAGTTCTTTTGTTCTAAATTTAAATACAGGGGCGAATTAAAAAATGACGCTATACATACCGTGTTTAAGAAAAAATCCAAATAAGCTCCTTTTCTTAATATTTATTATCAGTATAGCCTATTTCACAAACGTATATTATTTTTTTCAACCATAGGAGGACAGTGCAATATAGAAGAATAAAAAAGAGAAAATAATATGAAAAGGCTAACTTAGAAGTACTTTAATGTGCCTATTAAAAAGATCAAAGACTATGCTTTTCTTTTAGGTTTGTGAAGGTAATCAATACTTTGTCCTTGCTACAACATTGGTGAACAAAATTCTTGTCAACTTTAGGCTTTTATATGCAAATGCTTTAGAAATTTATATGGGTGGGAAAAATCAAACTTTTATTTAACTTCAATCAAAATTTTAGAACCAAATTTATCTGCTATAAACCATACTGAAACCTATGACTGGAATTGAAATTCTTTTGCTGTACTTGAAGTTTATGCTGGCTCTGAATCCACAAAAGAAAGAACTGGAGAGAAGATTCAAGCACAGATAACATCAGGTCATGCAAATGGTGGTAGAATATTTTTTGTTGCTTTGTTTACTGCCTAAATTCCATTTACAGAATGGATTTCACTGTTCAGTAAACAGGCAAGCACTGGGAATTTAGATACACAGCAGCAACAGTTACCATGGTCTTCAGCTATACTACTCTCATCAGCTGTTCCCCTAAAGTCTTCTGGCCCAATTAACCTTATTTTCAGATCCTCAAGAGGCAGTGGATTTTACACATTTAAACACACACAACACTTCAAACATCTGCTTAGCTGGGGATTTATGGCAAGTGTGACTTCATTAATAAGATTATACAAGTCATACCGGAGTAATGAAATAATAATGAAGGTATGTTAGATTGAATTAAGTAATCTAGAAATCACTTTAATCCAAGAGACAGAAACAGTAAATGAGTAAAATAGGTAAATTAGTTTTGTTGTGCTTATCTTAAATAATGATGAATAGCTGCATCAATCATAGGTGAAATACATACTCATTATATAATGCAACATTTTAGTTTTAGGGAGATGCATGGAGCATTATTTGGGAAAAACAGTATTTAAAGTAACATATTTATGTTTATCAAAATAGTATGAAAAAGGCAAGCAGAAAATCATTCCCCTAGTGCTTATCTTATGAAATCATGTATTGAAGTCAGATGAACACTACCAAAACTCGTATTCTGGAGTAACTGTCATGTGCCAAACACAGGTTTCTATTTATTTTCAGATGTTTAACAGTAGTGGTACAAAACACAGCAACAGAACCACACTGATAGAATACATGTGTAAGGACACAAAATGCTGGATCTAGAGTGGATGTTTAACACAGGAGAAGAGCAGTAAGTTCTCCCCACTTCTCATTCTACATGCTGGAAATCAGACAACTGATAATCAGATCTTCTACTCCTTCAGGAGCACTAGTTATCACTGAAAATGCTCCCATACTCTCTGTGAGGAACAGAAGTAGCATGATTACTATCAGCTCTCTATTTCAATCCATCTTTTCTTCGAGTCCAACCCACCATGATGTCTAATAACAGCTAATTAATTTTAAATTCATGTTAGAGAGAAACTGTTCACTTCAGAGACTGGCATTTATCTCCTTCACGGTTCACACATGTTCATACCTAACTTGCACCATCTTCACAACCTACTCATGAGCACTCTTAGGTACAAAACATACTCAAGCAAGTCCATTAAATACTTCCCCTTGAAAACAAAATAACTTACCTTAGCTTCTTCCTCTTGTGCTTTTTTCACAATTGCTTGTAGCTGCACTTCACGTTTAAATTCTGCATGGAGTAATTTTTCCTCCATCATCCTGCGTCTTTGATCTAATAATTCTTCTTTCCATTTCCGCACATCTTTCTCCTATATAGAATGAATTAATCCATTACTAATACAGTAACTGAAACTCAAACTGAAAACTGAAATTCCTCGGAATTTTCTAGTGTTTGAAGCTTTCTTTAAAGCAATAAATCATTTTGATGCCCTACACAAACTCTACATAAAGTTTAACCCAAACTACACTGATTTGCTAAGTGTTTTGGTTTGGCGAGTTCTAGCATTTAAGCCAGATACCTGCAACACTTTTCTACTGTTATCATGTCTTCCCTGAATCTAAGTCAGTAGTGTATGCCAGCAACACTCTCACAGAAGTTATTGATTTGGAATAATGCTTTCTTCATTACCTGTGACATACAAGTCATCTGTAAAAACTATGTGAAGTCAGACCTAGAGGAAAATTTCATTTCTCTTCTTTTTTTAATCTCTAACATTTCTAGACTATGTGGAAGAAAAGGCTTTTTTGAAAGGCAGCAGACCAGGTCCATTGTATTACAGAAAGCTTACCCTCTCCATTAATTTTTGAAGCTTCAGTGACTTTTCTTCCCGTAACTTTTCTCTCAGCTGTTGAGCTTTCATTTGTTTCTCTTCATGTTTCTTTTTGGATTCTGCTATTGTTCTTTTAATAAAAAACAAAGTAGAGCACGAGCAATTAAGACAACATTAACTGACCATGTTGCAAACATTTCTATGTCATCTTCAGTAAGAGAAAACGAACAGGTGACTGGAGGGCAATTATTTTCCTTGAAGGTAAATATTGTTCTTCTAGTCTTCAAGTGTTTATTTACTGGATACAAAAATAATATACTTATTTCTATTACACTTTCCACACACAGACTTAAAGATTTATGAACAGTTTCATGCAGCCATGAGTTTGGTTGCTTGTTTTCACTGGCTAATCAAAACACGTAACAACTCTAAAACCTTTTGCGTGACGGTGACGATAGTTTCTCATGCATGTGTATTCCATGTCCAGGTGGACGCGCAGGCTCTTCTTCCACTCTGTCTCCCCAAGAATTACTCTGGCGCCACGATTCACGAGCTGCACAAAGAAAACAAAGACTTTGATAATTTAAAGACGCTTACTTGGGAGAAGTGCAATTAATGAGACCTAGTTCCTCATGAAGTTCTCTCTCAGATAGGTTCTCTTGAGCCTAAGTAAGGTGCAAACACAGCCTGAAGCATCTTTAAGCCCTGTACACTTTCAATGCTTAATCATTTTATTAGACTTTTATCCCAATGTTAAGATAAAACTGGATAACAATTTTAAAAATTCTAATAGAGAGATGGGGGAAGAGAGCTGAAGAACAAAGACACACAGAGATCATTTTAAGACATAAATCCACCTTTCCTAAGAAAACAGCACAAAAATTTATGTAACTTGGAATAATACTAAGTTAGGTGGAGCTACCAAAATCTTAACTAGCCATGAGTAAAATGAACACTGCTGTCATACCAAAATCTTAACTAGCCATGAGTAAAATGCGCATTTTAATGAACACTTTCAATGTGAGCACAATGATACATAACAATTTACCTTCATAATCTGCCAGGACATCATTCCAGTCCATAGACAAACCACAGAAAGATACGCTTCCATTGCCCATGCTAGCCTGTAGGTCCAGACAGTAAAAACAGCAACCTTAATTGCGCAGGTATACACACGTTTTAAATAGTGCCAACTTAGCAATATTCAGCAATGTTTCCAAACTGAATCAGTCATCTCAAAGACAAATGCCATTCCT
>NW_010161535.1:24511-39543 GCF_000695765.1 Mesitornis unicolor | reverse complement strand
ATAGCAGAAAAGGAGACCTGTGCTTCACCTAGAGCAGCTCCTGCATGGTAACAATGAAAATGACAAGTCCCAGCTCTCGTAGTTTCGCACACAGAAGCGGGCAGCAGGATAATGACTGCAGTATCAGAGGACTTTGTACCACTCAGCAGTACTGTGCTGCTGAGTTTAGGTAAGACTAAATACACCTTAGACAGTATGGTATAATTATTAATTACACCATTTCCTTTATTTGCATGTAAAACAGGTTGCAATAATGTAAAACCAAACACTAACAAATTCTATATCAATACTCCGTTGACATCAGAGACAGCTTGAAGTGGGGTACTTTAAAATAAACCAAACACTCACAGAAAAATCACTATCATTGTCAGTCTCGATATTAATGTCATAGTTTTCCTCTGCTTCAATCTCTCTCGTTAATTGCTCTTCTTCTGCAATAGCACTAGCAATGGCTTCTTCATTTGCCTTTTCCAGGCGATCTGCTAACTCTTCTTTCTTAGCAAGGACTTCTGCCATAGACTGTAGGAAACATGAAACCAGAAAAGAAAAATCAGAAGCAGGCACAAATAAGTGGTTTCCACACAGTTAATATGAATTACATGTCATTTTGTTCAACTGAAATACAAAACCCATGAAAACTGTTAGCAACTATTTAATAGCTGTATGATACACTTAAAAAATTAATTATCATTCACACCATTCCAAAATGTATTACACGAACACTGCCATTAAAAGCAACAAAGGCAATTGTTCTCTTATTCTTTTGAGAGCCTAGTCTTAGGGACTAAGCAATGCATACTCCAAAACATTTCCAGCATGCCCTCCTGTTACCTACAGAAACAGAAGTATAATTTAAAGATGCAGACTGATGAATTGTATCTGGAAGTTTTACCACAGTTATTACTATGAACAGGCTATACCTGTTTCTCAACATAAATGACAGGATAGCTAGACAAGAATCTAAGCCTGAATATGCTGACTGTCATCTTCTCTAATGTGCAGTATTAACTGGTTCATTTCCACTCCAGCTACAAAACCATCTGTCACAATGCACAAATCAGTGTTCAAAGCAATCTAATCAGGAGTAGTAAAATGCTCACAAGAGACACAGACCCTACCAAACTGTCAGCATCCTGAACTGTTAATAATTGAGAATCTGGAACAGTGTTAATGGATGAGATGTTAGAAATCGGCTCTAAAACCAAACATAGTTGACTTGGAAATTACCTAGCAGGAATCCAGTTTGTAAAATATGTCAAAGGAAAACGACTTACAGGTAAACTTCTGCAAATCAGAATTTTAATCTAGTTTCTGAAAAAAAAAACCAAAACACAACATAACCTGGATTTTACATAGCATTACTGCAATTCACCACTCGGAGAATCCCAGTAAAGCAGGGACACCTTGAAACCTGCAAAACTCCACAGACAAGAAAGGACATTCTTTTCAGGAAGCCACATAAGAAGAGAATCCTGACCACATCTGTTGCTTAATAATGGCATTAATCCAAATTGCTAGTTGCGTAGGAAGACCCAGGAGAGCAGTTCAGCTAGTCTTAAAAGGCAGAGGTCTACGTTAGTTTCTAACAGAACTTCGATATCCCATTTGTTTCTAGTTCAAATAATTAGCAAAACTGGAGTAAGAATCTCATTAAATTCTGACTTTAAATTATTGATAGTGGAAGGAAATGAAAAAATATGGCAAGCATATACATTAAAAAAGTAATGAGAGTACAGATCTCTATTCCAAATAATCAATTTCTACTTTTTTAGTTCAAGATCAGAAACTTTACTGGAATTAAATCCTACAATGAAAAGCATCTGTGCAACAAATTATTTTTTCTACAGTAAATACTTTATAGACTTTTCTAAAATTTCTACAGCAGGCTAACAATAAAAACTGTGCAACACAGAATGAGAAAATTAAGTCTCGCATTTATTATTTACTCAGAAAACTTATAAGATTTGTTATCAAGCTGGCAGCACTCACATTTGAAATATCTGAGGGATCCATGTCACTTTCAGTTTTAGCTTTTTCTGTTTGGTGCCCGTCTATACTATCAATGATCACGGAGGAAGCTTCATCACTCTGCATAGCTTCTGAAGTACAGTCAGTATTCATGAGAACTGGAGGCAACTCAGAAACTGTTTGTAAGGAATCTTCTTGCATTGGTGTGCTAGTGCTCCCATTGTCTTCTGAGGTGTGTGCTATGAACTGATAAGAGATATTTGCAAAATTAATGAAATGGAACACATTGATTGTTCAAGTCACTAGAGTCAAAAGGATTTTAACAAAATACCTGGCAACTTCATAGTGAGTGATGTATATAACATATTTCAGTTGCTCATAACCTTACGAAAGTTGGATCTTTCTACCAGGTGTCTTCTATATACAACATGTGCCCTATGCTGAGTTTTTGGAAAACAAGGGAAATCTGCCCACAGCACTGTAAAATATAGGTTCATCTAATGATTTTTAACTTACCTATTTGTCCTAACACCTTAAAGCATCTCCAAAAATGTAACTGAAATAGCCATTACTTTTAAATCCTTTTCCAAACTGGTTACTGAATAAAAGCTCTACACAACACTACTTCTAGAAAATGGTCTAAAGAAAAAGTTGCAAGTTTTAAGGTTAGAAGATGGTTCAAAACTGTACTCACCTGAGCCCTTTCAGCAAGAGGACCTTCAGACTGATGTAAAGGATCTTTTTGTACAAGCTCCATGCTTTTGCAGGCACCACCATCAGTGAGTGAACTCCCATGCTTACTCTCTGATGGTGGTGAAATGGCATTTTCTTTGTCACTGTCACCTTTAGACTTCAGTGATTCTGCAACTACAGGAGTTTTCATTGCCAAAGCTGTGGATCGAGATCGAACAGGCCTTCCGCGCTGAACTGTTTCCCAGCCCTCTGCATCCTTTCGATCTACATAAAAAATATAACACTCCGTTCTAAAAAAGGGAGACTTACAAATAGAAGCGTTATGAACTACTTCTAATACAGTACTACTCTGTTGTGTGATAAAAATGTTCTCTTTAAAAATAACATTTTAAAAGATCAATTAAATGCTCTTTAGCAAAGCTTTTTACTTCAAGGAGAGCTATCATTTTCACAAACACTGAACAACTTTGTTCATGGGACCAGTTCTGTTACTTCAAGAAGCTAAGCTACTCAAACAAAATCACGTGAAAAATGGCAACGTGCACTTGTGCTCTTCATGCCTATGTTGCTATTTCATGAGATGGTAAAGCCCAACAAAGCAACCACACTCGCCCTCCTCCTCCTCTTTGTAGCAACAGTAATGTTAGAGGCCTTTTATGAAAATGCAAATGTCTACAAGCACAGACATAATTGCACATCTCAGTGTAGAAAGTATTGTCCAGAATGTGGCTTACTATTCTTCCAGAAATGTTTTCTTTACCTTTACCATTTGTTTCATTCTGATAATAAAAATACAGTAATCCGTGTCAGCTTTCAGAAAGTGTCTTTTCCTGGATTCCAGGAAATAGCAAAATATTGCTACAGTGGGACTGCAAATCGAAGGAGAAAATAAAGGAGTAGTTTACCTCATTTTACTTTGATGACTAAATAGCTGTTAAATACAACTTGCTCATCAACATTTTGGGTATCTAATCTTGGTACATACCTGAACAGCCTTCAAAGTTATATTTGGCTTCCTAAAGAGCCAGTTCCTAAGTGTGGTCAGATTTCTAGACTATCCAGGTGAACTCCCTTCTCCACATACAAGATAGTTGTGGTCAGCAGTTAATACCAGCATGTAATTTCCTGTACATTTCCAAATGACTGTAAGCGATTTGTTTTGAGACCTGATGGTACAACTCACAAGTGTGAAAGGCAAGTTCACATGTGCCTGTTTGCTGTGCAGAAGTTTTTGCAGAGCACTCAATACTACAGTATTTTTCAATATGCTTTTGCCATAGGCTATTTTTAGGATCATTCACATAAAAGGACGAGAAGCGTGTCAGATATTATTTCTAACTGGAGGAGTACAGAATCAAAAAACCAACACTGAACTGCCTGCTTTACAGAGAGGAAAAAACTCTAGACTACAATAGAACTTGTATAACAAAAACATTCTCTGGGTATTTCTAAGGCTTTTACTAACAAGGATGGTTCTGTAGCTTAGGCATAAAGATCAGATTTCAAACACTAAAGTCTAAGATAAATATGAATAAGAATAAATATGAGTCTAGCTGGTTGTCAAAAAACGTCATTTGAAACACCCAAGGGTGATGAGAAAACAGAATGATTTGTATATTATGACGAATTGCACATTACCAACTTTAAGATTGGCTTAAAATTTGCAGTTCTAGAGATCTTTAAAAGGCAAATAAAGTGGTTTAAAAAAATATAAGATAAGTGTTACACTCTGTAAACATACCACTTGCTTTCCATAGGAACACACGATGGTTAGGTTACAGGAAGTGAACCATCCTTATGGACTGCCAGTAACATCTACAGGAAGGTCAACACACCCAGAGGGAGATGAGAGAACAGTATTTTTTCTTCCTTTTAGAACATGTATGTTTAAGGCAATTTACAGTACATAAAAAGGACAAGTCTTAACATTAATTTTTATGGTCCAAAATCCTTAAGACTTTTTAAATTTTCCTACAGGGCATGTGTTTCTGGCAAGTCCAGAACAAGTACGGAAATCCTGGTACAAACACCTTCACCAGAAGTGCAACACTACAAAGCACTGCAGTGACAGTCACAGAACTGGCAATAAAAATTAAGGTTATTTTAGTAGAAAGATGAAACCATCGCACCTACTGGACTAAACTACCTTTTAGGTGGACCTGAACTGATGTTCAAACACCACCAGTAACCAGTAAACTGGAAATTAGCCTAAACCAGAACTGACTTTGTTACGCCTGGCACCTAGTGTTTTACAAACATTAAGTGCTCACTTAACTACGGGGTTCTTTTAACATCTCAGGATGAACACAGCAGCCTAGACCAATGGCTGGCGTAAATCATGAGTTATCAGTGAAGTTAACAGGACTGTACTGAAATTTCTCTTAGCTGAGCAGCTCACGCTATAGTTGTTTTTACTAACTATGTAATAGCTCACAAACCTTAGCAGTACTTGATAATATGACAGATGCAAAAAGCTAATTCAATATTTTACTGCTGAAACTGTTTTACTCCAGAAAAATTTTCTGTATATTTTAAAGTAAGCAAAATTTCAAACTTTGAGTGAATAACTACAGCTGAGCTCTTCAGAGTACTGACAGTAACCAGAGACAGCACACCTCTGCAAAAAGCCTTTCCATGTTCATTCTCTCTATGTGCACTTGCACATGCTTCAGTATGCACCACTGATTAGAGAGGGAAACGGGAGTCAAAAAGATACAGATTATATTTTTCGCTTTACCACAGACTTTCCATTTGACTCCTGTAAGCAACTTCGGCTTCATTTTTCTTTCTTCAACTTTATATGGAAAAAAATATTACCTACAGGACCCAGTGACCTAAACATGCCATTGCCTTCTCAGAGACTATCTTATCTCCAACAATACTGCAGGGAAAAGGATTTTAATTCTGCAAGAATTATAAACAGATTTACTGCAGAAAGCCCCAGGCGCACAGGCTGTGCAGAGTAATGCCCTGAATATGTGGAACAACAAGGTCTGCGTAGGCCCCTTGCACATCACAGCCCTTCCTGCCCTGCTCACTTGTGTAATTGGTAGGACCACAAAGATTTTGCTGTGTACAGCTTATGATAGAATTCCGCCAAGACATTTCCCTGGCAAGGAATATACAGACAACAAAGAGACTGTTCAGAAGACTGCCGAAAGCAACCAAGAAACCTCCACTGCTTTACTGCAGCAGACTTCTGGATTGAGATTCCTTTTCCTTGTCATTTGCGAAACAAGATTGCTGCAAGATTTCACTTCCACTTGTTCTGAAAATTGAAGTTAGCTCTCACATAAGACATCTTCTCTACATTAAAAAAGGTCGGGAGATACTACCTAAAGATAGGTTTACTAACATCTAGATAATAAGATATACTAATCTTATCCATATCTTAATAGTAATTGAGTAGTAACTAATATCTTCTAGTATCTTTTACTAATATCCTTACTAATAGCTACTGAAGCTACTGCCAACAAAAATTTCTTGCCTGCCTTGCCTAGTAGATTCATTGTTTCATGGCATATTTCTCAGTACTCTAAAATGAGAGAATGAATCAGAATTTTAATTTGTATTTGTTCGCTGTCAGATTCGTAATTATTACTCAAGATCCATTCAATTATCTCAACAGCACAGAAATACATGTTTTGTATTTGGAAGAATATTGTTTGATCAATTCTTTAAATACAAACCAGTTTTTAATGCAAGCATGCAGTCAGACTGTTGAAATATTTGGACTCAGTTTAACAGTTTTATGCCACCTGACACAACATCTGACAACTAGCTGTGCAACAGGATTTACTTTTTCATTTTAATTCACTTATCAGTCCAGTATTCAGTCATTTCCAGGCATGTTTTTAACAAAAAGTCTGCAAAGCCAATACGTTCATTGACACTAGATCACATAGCTCCTAATCTGAGGCAAAGTTAATACTCAGTAGGGCATCACCCTTACCCCTTCCTTTCAATTTTTCCCCAAGTCTGGAATTCTTGTCATGGAGCCCAGCAGCCATCTCCACATGCTAAGTATCACATGCTGGGTTTGATTACTCCCCGAGTTCCGTTAATGAATAATTCATCTGACTACCTTGATCACTCTCTAGTTTCAGTTGAATCTCCCTGACCCTGCTTGCTCTTGGTGTTACCCAGAAGTGACAAGCCAGCTTTTGTCTTGAGGCCCTCATAGCCACCAGGGCCTTACTCTTTCAAAGTCACTCCAGCTGGAAGAACTGGCCAAGCAGCCTTAATGGCAACACCAATAAAAACAATCTAGTATGTGCATAACCCTTAGGAGTTCTACCTCAGGAGATGCATTTTCTTCTTATAAATTTACTTGCAAGGAATATACTAACAAAGCCTATGTGACATTCCCCATTCATTACTAAACTTCCAACACAGTTGGTTTTTTTTCATCTAAAGTAGTACTAATGTATCTGAGAGGCGTTTTAGAATAAACTATGATTACTTGAGAATCTGGAAGCAAATCTAGACACATGAACTCAGCTGAAACACTGTCACAGGGCAAAAGACATGACAACCAGAACGAATAAAAAACCAAAACCAACCCAACCTAAAAAAAAACCACAAAACAGAGAAAATGTAGTGGTGCAAGAAGTGGTAAACCATAACAAGAGATGGTGAGTTAATAGGCAAGACTTTAGAGGTGTTATTGTCAGACTGCTTTTGGTGGCCACTTAAAAATTTGAGAGAAAATAAGTTAAAAAATTGAAGCAAAATTTTCAACAGAAACTGTGCTTAATAACCTGACAACCCAGCCAGGAACAAACTGTCCTTTGCTGTCTGCGATGACAGAAATACACAATACACAGAAATTCTATGTGCTTCCACAACATCACATGCCACCACGTCTGAGCCCAAACCAGGACAGTTACTTTAGAGGACAGCATGTTCTGCAAAGTCTGAAGTCTTAGCTACTTTACAAAGAACATCCATTCACAGCTATGGACATGAGCAATGCATTCAGGAAAAATAACAATTAATAAAACTAGGTTTTAAGTGTGGCAACAGAAGAAAACATTTCGTATTCTGAGTTTACATGTTCTTGACTGCCCTTCCTCCTAAGTTATGTCCAAACAATAAACAACTACTCTAATTGTAAGCACCCACCATCCAGTCTTAATACACACTAAAATGGTATCATCTCTTCCAAGCACCTACAAATTAATTTCATGCTTGGCTATTGCCTCTCACCTACACCAATCTTTTCTTTTGCCCTAAACTGGTCAGACAACAAGACTAGACTATGTTTCATATTGTAGAAAACACTGAAGCATGAAAGACAATTTTTAAAAATTCATTAAATTATTGTGTGTAACTAAGTTTAATGGGGGAAATGAGATAAAATTATTTCACCTCATTTAATTATGCATCCAGAAAAAAAATATTAAAGTAGTATATTGAAAAATAATGCATTTTCTTTCTCCCTAAGGACTAATTTAATTAAATTTGGAAATTCCATCAACCATGAAACAGATACAGTATCATACCACTTGTCCACTTCACAAAACTATTGTGAGACCTAATGATCACGCTATTGGAAATCACAGAGAAATCTTGCTCCTGTAAGCCCCAGCCGGGCTTTTGGGGGGCAAGAGACCACTGGAGAGGGTGGCAGGAGGAACACTCCCTCTCACCAGGCTCCCGTACCTAACAGCTGTGCATGCTTTAGCTGGTGGACAGGCAGAGCAGTGATACAGAAGCCTCCTATCTACTTCAATAATGCATGTGAAGAGCCTCTGGGACTTTGTGTAAACTTCACAGATTCTCTCCTGCTCCAGCCAGTGAGGCTAATTTGATTTTACCAAAGTGATTCCAGCCTTCATACAAAGGGTGACAGGCTTCTGAAGAGAATTTTAATTGTTCAAAACATGACAATTCAGTCATGAGAAAAAGAATTTAAATTCTCCAGTGCTGAATGTCAGAGTTAAGAGACTCTTAAGAATAAACAAAGCCTTTAGAAGGAATGGCTCTTATTTCTTAAAACAAAATGTTTCAAGTCTGAATCGCATAATACACTTGATTTTGAAAATTACTGAACACTTACTTACAGGCCAGTACTACAGGACCTAAGTGGTTTTGCTCTTTTTGGAGCTCATCAGCTGCAGGTAACAGCCAGTAAGACTCAGCACAACACTGACTCTTCAGCCCTTTAAATGCCTCAAACAAACGTAAGGATAAGGTCTTTTGTTTTCCTTTCAGCCTCTTAATGTGTTATTCATACTGAAGTGCAGATGAGTTTTATTCCCTGTGTAGCTAATAAATTCTCCATACACACAAGAATCCTTAATAAAGGTATTTTAACAACAGCCAGGAGTCTGTCACTTTAATACGAGCAATAATAATAATAATAATAAAGATTTCATTATGAATAGCTTCAACTGCTGACAAAAATCAAAAGTGGAATTACACTTTCAGCTACAGTGTTGAAAACTCAAACTGCTATTGTTCTCCAATCAGCTAACTGCAACTATACACAGCACAATATTCCCTCAAGAAAACGGCATCAATCAATTCCCATTCAACCAATCAATTGTAGAGTATGGTTTTGATTGTTCTTTTCTAAGCATAAGAATCCTCATGCTACTGAACTCACTTATGTTGAGCTGCAAGGCACCTGGACAAAGTATTTTAGTTCCATAATACACCACAAGTCTCCAAACCTCTATAAATGACTTCTACTAGGTTGAACATGAAACTACATTAAATTAACTCATTCTCTTACAGTGCTTTTTCTTTTAAAGAAGTTATAAAGATTTGGTTTTATTTTTTTTTTTGTTAGAAGAACTATTTCTAAGTCCTGCATGCTGATTTTGCAGAAAGTCATCTGGGACCACACATGAAAAAAAGAAATTGAAAAAATGCCTTTCTAAAGACAATCTCAGGGTTCCCGTGTATGCAAAGAAACTAAGTTTATAAATCAAAAGGTAAAGTTTTTAATAACTACAACTAATCTCTCCTAGAAGAAAAAGACCCCAACATCAAGCATTCTGCAAGGAGAACATGGTCATTCTTCTCTTCAAAGAAAAAAAAAATCAGTTGTTACTTCTGCACATTTCTGGTAACATCGTGTCCCTGGGCACATAAAAAAATACCCTGAGCTCTTTTACAGATTCCTGGACATCTATCATTCTTTATATTGTTACACCATTCCCAATTGCAGTCAGTTAGGTTATCAGTTTGTGGCTTCATTTCTTGAAGTGTTCTGTACTGTTATTCTAACAGATCAAATTCCAGTTAGTGGAAATACAGTGGAACGTTGCCTACACGTGGAAACACAACTTTGTCCCAAACTTACAATGATAACGTACGGCTGCATTCATCTTTTATATCTATACTTAATTTTAAAATTGTATTTTGCAAAATTGTACTTAATTTTGGGTTGGAAATAAGTCATCACACTTAACTATATGAACCACTACACCACAGAGTCTGGGAAAATAACTGAAGCCACTTAGAGACTTACCATTTTTCCGCGATGGCTTCTGTGCTGGAGGTGGCAGACAGGTTTGTGCTGTGGCTAGCTCAGGACTGGCAGCTTTAGTTCCATGATTGGCTTTTACTTTATCAGCCCAACTTACACCAGAAGGAGCCAAGCGCGCCGCAGAAATTGTCACTGCAGGGTTCCTAAACAAAAGTCATAGCTCTTTTTAGTGTCTAATCAAATAACAGAATGGTTCATTAGGAAACTTTATCAGGACACTCTCTTCTTAATCTTGGTGTTCAGTGATTCATACTGAGAGCTAGTACCAAAAACTGGAACCTGCTATAAAACAAGAAGTCATGAAAAAAGTAAATCTAACCACAGAAACAAGGATGCAGTAAAAAATCAGCAGGTGGGGTGTGATTTTATTTCTCATACTCTTCTTGTTATCTCTTCTCCAAACTTTGCATCAATACTCTTAGCTACTTCTGATTCTTCCCATTTCCATTTTCTGTACTTTTTCTACTTTTTCTACATCGCTTTTGGAAAGAGATGAAGATGACCAAAGGTACGAGTCATTCACTGTGAATTTCTACAGTGGTACATCACCACCTTCTCTTCTGTCCTCTGTTCCTTTCCTAGTAATTCCTAGCATTCTGTAAAAAAATTCCATAGTACCAAGTATGTCTAAACCCTTATTGCTGAGCTGCTGTTTGTGCTCCAATAAAAACAGAAGAACCACCAGATTTCAATTTTTCATTTGATCACTTGTGCATATTTTCTCCCCATAATCATGCATTTAAACAGACACCTCTCAAATGCTGTCAGGTAGGTATCAATCCATACAGCTACGAAGACTACTACTGTTGGAGCAATTCTTCCACCACACACACATTGTGGTATTTTTGTGGACGTATTTGATATTCAAAATTCAAGAGAGCTCAATACACAGAGGTACTGACCAAATATTCTAATATTACATCTCACTTATGATACAATATAGAATGTGCTCTAGACTCCAACAAACCTGAACAAAAGACTCTGAGAAGGATCTCAATTGGACACACACGTGCTCGTCAGAACTGAAACAGCACCAGCCAGTGCCGCTCTACACTGGTGTTTATGCACACTTTTGTTGAACTGCTTACAAACAGCCACTTTCATTTTACCTAGTAAAAGATGCTTTATTGAAATATAGAACATGCTCTATATTTAAACTAGTGCCAATTTTGCTATTCATCAGAATCATTATGTTACTTCACATTCGCTCTTTTTGACCTATATGTACTTTTGCACACTCAGTTGGCCATTCACATTGCATACACTGGGAATTTTAAAATGCAACTACAGACATTTTGACCTTTATTACATAGTGGGAAGAGAGTATTAAATGGGTAACATGAAATATACTCATTGTATTTTATCTTCAGGTCTTTAGAATAACCAATAATTAAATATATAATGACATAAGTACAAAATTAAGTCTTTGATAGGATGTTATTTTACTGACCATGTGCTTTTCCTTCATCAATGCAAAGAATTGAATATGAGTTAATAAACAGCAAAACTATGTATTGATTATTATAGAAAAACAGCATATTCATGAACTCTGCTTCAAATGAATCCTTATTTTAACTTTAATAAACTTATTATTTGGTTCCATACCCAAAATTTAAAGTTCTTCGAGCACTTGATGTCACATTAATTCTATCTGTTGATGGACTTGGAATCACATGGCGTCCTGGAGACATTTTCTTTACTTCCCAGGCTAATGAAGTAGGTCTGCAAATTCAGGAAAGAAACGTTTAAAAATAAAATTCACAATAACTATTTCTCTATCATCTTAACAGAAAAACAGGACCAACAAAAGCTCTAATTATTAATGAATACTGCTGAATTTATTCATGCATCTTAGCAATTTTTTCTACACCAACTCCAAATGGTATTGGCCAGACCTATATAATAATAATGCATACTCTCAACACTACAATGCTTACTTTAAATGTCAGCGTGCAACCAAACTTCAAACCAACCAGTTAAAAGAAACAGATCAGGGCTAGGACTGGAAATATCCTCTAGTACTAGTGACAATAAAAATGCACATAAAAGACCACAACCATTTAAGATACCCTATATTTTTCCTAACCTGTGTAACAGAGCATTGAATCCAGTTCAAATGCTGCTTTCGTTAATACAGGTATCAAATATCTCCAGTGTGTAAAAAAACCTTTAGAACTCAGATGTATCACCATCCACTCCTCCTATTATACTACTGACATACCAGGCTTTCTCAGCAATAATGCTTACTGATAAAGGCATACTTGCAAAGATAACTGAACAGGTTGATTTAAGTTAACTGCCACCAACATAAAATGTTCTCAGCCAAACAGACAAAGTCTGAGGCAGAAGCCAGGGCAGCAGTTTCATTACGCATCTCATTGAAGCTGATGCGATTTCCTCTTCTGCTTTTCACTCCTGCTCCTGAAGCTACAGGATTACCTGAAAATTACAACTGTCAACTAAAAACAAAATAAAACTTGTAGAACCCAGTGCTGGTGAAGACAGATTCAGAAATGCACTTGCATAAATTATGTTTTTAATTGGTTCCAGTACTACTAGCAGGATTAACAACCTATAATCAACTAATAACTCCACATTTGGTCTGCTTTTGGCCTCTATCTAGGCAGATGAGTGATTGAACTCACTACCTAGCAAAGGAAGAAGTAGAGTGTAACACTCCACACATACTACAGGTCTCCCATCTTCTGTACCAGCAAAACCTTACTTCTCATTTACCTCTCAAAGCTAAAACTTAGGCACTGAGGCACGAATTCAACACGAGGCACAAACTGTAATGACATAATCAGTTCTACCTTTCTGATCCCATACTTCCAAATCCTTTACCATTGCCAGCACTGGTTATCTTCACTGATAACACGACCCAGGAGGATAAAAATCCCCTCTCTGTCCTTACACCAATTCTGTCCAAAAGGAAAATTACCTTTGTGATATTAAAATTGGTTCTATTTGCTGAATCTCTGCTACAAAATTAAGTTTACTATGAGATACTATTTGATTAAAAATCGGAAAAAATATAAATGTAATTACCTGCTTTGAGCATCAGCTTTTTCCAGCTTCTCCTGTAGCTGTATCCAGTCAATCAAGGCTTTGAAGTCTCTTACATAGTTATCAAGCATCATCAGGACTTCCTGAAAAGCAATCATTGCATCAACCTTTGTGTTTAAGAAACAATCCCCCACCCCCCAGTAAAGGAACTGAAGAGAAAGTAGGAAGTTTACTAGTCTGTAGCTCTCGCATAAAAACAAACAAACAATAAACTGAAAGAAAGAGAAAAGCCCAGATAGTTAAGATTTTTATGGGAAGAAGCATTTAAACCCTAATGGTTTAAAACATTTATCCTATCAAAAAACAAGCACATTGTCTAAAGTCTCTATAAGCACCAATATCTACAGACAAAATAGCAATATTTGACAAGAAAATAATTTGTCAGAGTTGTTATCTTTTAAAATATGCTGGATGTACTTCGTCAAATAAGCAAAACTGTCTGTAAAACCTGACAGACCTGTGAGAGAATAAAAATGTCACGATTAATCTGTTTGTGAAGTAAATATACACAAAGCTACACAAAGAAAACTGTATCAAACATAGGGACCTCCTTCTGGAGAATCCTGGGATTCTAGTATTAGAAATAAATGGCTCTTATGCCTCTGAAGATCAGCAAAGCGTATCCTGTTCCTACGGGGAGACTTTCAAATGATGTCTGCTTGTGTTCAGATTAATACCAGACATTCCATTGTCACATGAGATTATCAGCACTATTGTACTAATAAAGCAGCTTTTAATCAAAATACTCCCATGGTGATATTTTGAGGTAAAAAGAGAAAGAACGCAGCATTCCACTTGCTTTATAAAATCACCAATCGACAAACTTACTGAGAAATAAACAAGATAAGCTGCAAGATGCAAAGCTTAAATTGTCTCCTCTGATTCGCATACCTTAGCAAGTGAAAAAAGAAGTCTTTAATGGCACATTCTCGTCTATGGAGTAATTACACGTCCAGATCTTACAACTCCAATATCCAGATTCTATTTCTTCACCATTACAAGCAAATTAAATTTTTTACCATTTTAAAAAGCACTTCTGAACTATACAGAGTTACTGAAGAATTTACACATTTTTATGCGAGTTAATCACCAAAAGCTATAGTCATGAACATATTTTATGGCTTGAAAGTTTTACACATCATCATAAAATAACAAATGTGGAAGGGATATAATGAGCCATCTAGTCCATCCCAGAACTCCTGGGTAGGATTAAACGTACACAGACGGAAATGACGTGGGCTTGCTCAAGTTTTATTCACATTATTGCAAAATCTTCACTAAGAAGTTAGAATTTTGTAGATAATGCGTTGGGTCCTAACAAACAAACTTAACTGTTATGAAAAGACATAAAACTCACTTGACTTCACACTATATCAGGAAGAAATTCCTAGATGAAATGCCAATGGCTGAACAGTAAGGAACTAAAAGTCTTGTTTCTGATAAAAAAAATCCTTAACTTTCAGAAATTATTCACTGTATCTACTCATTTCCAGTTTGGTCAAACGTACAAGTTCAATTCTCACCCAGCAAAGCACATGAACGCATTTCTAAAGGAGACAGCTCAAGACCACACCAATCAGAAACAGCAGCTTTCATAACTTCTCTTTCAAAGACAAGAAAAACGTATACTGTACTCTCTGATGTCAACACGCTGAAAATAATAAAGATCCATAAGTGAAGCTTCAATTCTATGAAAACTTATGCCAGCTTCAGATGCAGCGTTTAAAATATAGGCATAATTTTATGGTATTAGGAAAAACACTAACGACAAAGTGCTGCTGTTTTGCAAATTCTTCACTGTCAAAGT
>NW_010161535.1:0-24480 GCF_000695765.1 Mesitornis unicolor | reverse complement strand
CTGCTGGTATTAAGGGAAATTTCCTGCTCAAAGCAAATTATTATTTCTTAGAAATATTCTGGGAACAATTACAATTGAAAACTTACTGGTTCTTAAGTGTACAACCTCAAATTTTAACAGTAAAACTTTTAACACTGAAAACAGTAAAGAAACTCTACTACTATACAGGTAACTAACGCACATTTCTGTAACATGTCCCATCCATCTTTAGTGTTAATTGTCCTTTTAATAGAAAAAAAAGGACATCTAATGTGTGCAAAATAAATTTTCATGTAGAATTATATGGATGATTACTCATTTTGTTTAACACAAATACGAGCTTGAAATTCAGCTTCACTTTTGACGAAAGTATCCTTCTAACTAATGTGTGTGACAGATACAGAGCATCTGCTGCTTTTATCAGGGAAAAGTCACAAGAAAGTCAAACACAAGAGAAATCAAACAGAATACCACTGCTAATGTAAAAATTGCCCTTTATTTTGCAGTACTCCACAAAAATGCTAACAGAAATCATTCTTACAAGGCAGTTGGTTTACAGTGCCAAAATAATTAAGTAAAATCTGCTGCAAGAAATTAACAAGTCAAGTATTTTAGCCAGTCCTTTTTTCAGTTTCCCTAATAAAATTTCAGCTTTCTAATTTAGTTCATGTCCATTTACGTTAGCCCATACTAAGTTATGCTGACTGTTACTAACAATAAGAGCATAGAAAGCAAAATTTAATTCCAAGTCATTTTCTTTTCAAATCTGCCACTGAGATATTCCTCACAAAAAATAAAAAAAAAAACCTCTGAAAATGAGTTTTATTTCTGAAGTTAGTCGGCACAGGAAAAAAAATACAATAAATGGCTTAACCTATTTTAAGGAATGTTTAGCTACACATTATCAGAAATGATCAGAGCAGAACCATGCAGCTGTAACCCGAGTCATGTTTTACGAACAAGGGAATACAAACAAGACAAGCAGCTGGAGCAGCCCCATATTCACTGATGCACATCTTTCTCCCTAAAGCTATGAGGGCCATTTTGTCAAGCAGGATGAAGCAGAACAAAAGTGGCTCTGAAAGCGCCGTTACAGGCATCCAGATAACTACATATAGATGCACAGCTAAAATTACCAATTAGTTTACCAATTGGCTGCAACGGATTCGATTGGTTTGTAATTAATTCTAGTTACTGGCGCATACAGCAGGACGGTTGGCGCCATCCCTTTGTCCTACTGACACAGAATACTGGTGTGCAGGGCTCTGGGGTCTTGGACATCAATACAGCTCTCTAGCTCACCTACGGTACCGAGTGTAGCAGATATACCCTGTGGTGCTGAAGCAGTGGAAACTTGTACCACTTGAGAAGGTGCTGACAAAAAGGAACCTTTATGGAGTAGGCTACGGCTGCACTAAAGTCAAAACAATTTTAAATCCCATTATTTTTCAAGGTCATATCCATCCCATACGATTTTTAAAGAGCTAGCTCAAACTAAAAAAGACAGCAACACTGTTAGAAAACAACACTTAAAGGAAAATCCATGACATATAATTAAAACACTCACAATACAGTTCCTGTTTCTTTCTTCCCTCTGTTCAATTCTCTATCAATAGTCCTGCACACCAAAAAGCTCTTTTAGTGCTTTTCCTTCTTTTCTCCAGCTCTCAGATGTTACATTGGATACGATGTATGTATTTATCTTAAAGTTGTACTTCTAGTCTCTTCAACAGGGGGATCTCATTAACTACTTTATGTATTAGAGTTCCTTCTTGATTATAGAGTAGCAACATCAGAATAATCCTATATTCCTGAATCAGGACGATCTTGACTTGGGTCCTAGATGGGTCTATTATAATCCTTAAAAACAGAAGTTCACTTAGTCTGGAAATCACACAGCAGTTTTGAAACATCATCTTCTCCCTTTATTCTCCCATTGCCAAACAAGGGGAAAAACAGGGAAGCATGGACAATTTTACAATTCAAAACAGTAGAATGTGTGTCAGAGAAATTAACTCTGTATTTTAGCTTATTCTCAACATTAGAAATGTGTGTTTTATTTTACAAACTATGCATATTTTATATTGCTTCATTACCTATAATGATCATCCAAACATTTTGTATTACGTATTTACCAAAATGAACTCTACTTTCTTGCACTGGTGAACATTTTTAGCAAGCAACTTAAGTTCCTTCTTTTTTTCTTTAAATTTATGTTTTTAAGGTTAACCGAGGGTTTCAGTAATTTGACACAAAAATTGCTTCAAAAAATACCTTGCAGCCTTTTTTGTACAGTTGAATTACAAACACTTAAAGCTAGCTCTGGGGTAAGGTTAAACAAAGATGATTGCCAAAGCGGTTCTTACAACTTTGGGAAAGGATGAAAGCAAGCAGCTCCTCTAGCCAAAGGAGAGTCACTGTACTGGCTTCAGTACACGGCAGATAACAGTAAAAAGAAAAGGACTCTAAAACAGATGCAGAGAGGAGAAAACCAGAACAAATTTCCAGTAAATAAAGCTCTTCTGATTGGTACGTCTTCTTAAATGCTCTCACAGCAGCCCTGCAGAAGCCACTAAGCAGCAAACTCTGGAGAGTAAAGCTGCAGAGACACAGGTCCTCTTAGACACAAATGTGAAATGCACCGTACCTCGCCTCAGTTTGTCCCGCACTGATTCACCTGTAACATGGCAGTCATAATCTTCATTCTGCCAAGGACGTGCTCCTGAGAAGCACAATCATTACCAAAGTACATTTTCTCCATACGATTGAATGTAGCAGTCCAGGGGCACGTGCAGGGACTTAATCACACAATTTATTTTCACAAAAAATGTAAATATATCTGTGATGCAATGGATGGACATGCAGGACTGGGATTATCCAGACTGTCAACGAGGAGAGAAGCCAGCTTTTTGATAGCTGGCTTTTTAGAACAGATTAGCATTCTGAAAGATCCCATTTGTTTCCGTTTGTGAGACTGAATGCCCGATCATTACCCCATTTTCCTGTCCTTCACTGCTGACTTAGTGATTTTGAGTCATGTCCAGAAGATTACAATGAAAATGTAAATGCCCAAAAAGAGGCAAGAGGAACGCTCACAAAAGATCTGGACTAAGCACTGACTGCCACAATACAGCCACATGGTGTTTATTTAGAAAGAGCTACTCTTCCTAAATATCTCCAAATTCAGACAACAGAGAACATGTTATCTTTTCATAACTGAGTGATAAGTGGCAGCTTAACATACTTCTGACATAGTCCAACTGCAGAATTAGACCTTCTCAAACAATGTGAATATATATTCCATACAACTCTATTGATCTGAAAAACTGTCTTGTGTGAAACACAGAAAAGCGTCCCAATACATTCATCATTGGCTTTGGCTTCCATCAAAAACTCAATCACCTTGGGTTTACTGAATAAGAAGAAAATCAATTCAATCCTACAGAACAGAGTTCATTCCATGTTGAAATTTTTCTAACGGGAAACGTTCTAGAGGTTCAAAGAACAAAGATGTCGGTATAACAAGGTATTACGTTAATGCTCAAAATGGTTACAAAATTGATAGAAATACACTTAACAGAGAACTCTAGTGGGGAAATAGCAGTTAAAAGAACTTAGGTCCAAAAAACAAAAGATGATGAATAAGAATAAAAAAACACTTACTGATTCTGCAGTTTGGGTTGTTTTGGGGTGTTTTGTTAGTTTGTTATTTTTCATTCCCTCGGAAAGCCAAGATTTTTTTCACCCAGAGACCCAGACAAATCCAGGACACTGGAATAATGGACCTAAACAGAACACTTAAGAGGTCTGTGTTGAAAATAAAAGTTACTTCATAATCTTTCCTGGGATACCTTTCTTAAGGTTTGTGGCACTAAAAGGAAAGAAGTTAAATCCACACAGAACAAATGATCTCTTCTACAAAGCCTTAAGTATCAAACACTGATTTTGTATTTTTTCCTCCCTGGAACCAGGTACTGGTTTTCACATTTGAAAAACTGAAAGGTATGAAAGAAAAAAAAAAAAAATCAATCAAAATTTACCCTTCAAAAAAAGTAAAACAGACAGAGTTGAACTGGCTCTTATCAGTGAAAACAGGATCAAGATCCTGTTTGGATCAACTTGACCATTATACTGAATTACTGCAGATTTCCTTTTCACCAAATTTAGGAAAATCTTGGTTTTTCAACCTTCAGCTTCAATACGTTTAGAAACAGTTTGATTTTCCTGGCTGTCTTAAAAGCCAGTAATCAGCCTAGGTGACCATGCATCTCAGTCTGCACATATAGACTGAAATCATGAGAATTCACATACCAGGAACCAAACACAGCTCCCACAAGACGCTCTCAGCAAAAGACACTAACAAAGGAAGTTCCTCTCTACTTCTGGGAGGCCTTCAATCAACTCAAACTCTCTCACAGGAATCATCACCCTGATTGCAAGGCCTTAACTAAAGTTGTTTCAGCTGGTTCTTTTGCATAATCACATCATGCACCATGTCAAATCTTTTAAGGGAAAGGCTTTATCCATCACTTTAGAGTAACTTGTGCTGCCTATGCGAGTCAGAACACAAGAACTTCATTGCCGAATTTTTCCATTTTATAAGAGGGAATAACAATCTCAAGCAGAATGAAACTGTTTTCACTGAACTATACTCAAGATAGACTGATAAAACAATGTATCTGTAAGCACGTGAAACAAAGAAAGAAACTACCCTTGCCAAAACCTTACAGAAATATATCAGGAAGTAATGATAGATGGAAAGATGTTTGTGCAAGCATTAAATAATGCTAAACAGAAACTTAAAAGGAATATAGAACTAAATTTTCACATCATAACATTCAGCTTTTTTGAAAGGGCAAAAAAACCTCAGCTGAAGCAATTATTTCATCCTAGGAGAAAAAAAACCCCAACAATTAGATTTCAAGTAGTTTCAGATTCTTCCAGACTTACTGCAGCCTTAGCTGCTGGATCCAGCTACTCAAATACCAATAAGAGTTTTATGTAAGTATGTAGTGTGTTTTTTATATTTTTATACACACACACATACATATATATATGTAACCTCAGTTGCCAAGACACCTGAAGACCACACCAGAGGAAGATGCGTTTCTCTGTTGCATTAACCAACATTTCATTGGCCAAAACCAGCTACATAATCTGCCTTCTTCCATCCAGAAACAATTCTGGGCTTAATTCCTTTAAGCATTCAGAAAGAGATTTAAAGGCATTACTAATTCTTTTCTGCCTAAACTCACCACTCAGAAGTAGAAAGTACTAGGTTAAAAACATCCATAGAAACATTAGACACAGAAAGCTAGCTGATGTTGAACGTTATACCCAAATCTATTAGACTATATCTAAATGCCAGCTATCACTATTACACAAACTGATTTATGTACAGTAACATGATTCTTAAACTTGGGAATCCTTTATTTATTTTAGAAATAATTCAACCATGTTCATTGTATCTTTATAAACAAAGCATCAAACCCAGTATCTATATATGTGATTTGAGAGTTCTCAATTAGCAATCAATAGCCAAATACCAACTTCAGCAGTGCCCAAAGCTGAGAGAAAATAGACACAATCACCGATCCTCTTACATGCATTTTCACTGTTTGTATCCTTACCACAACCCTTTCGTCTGCAGTTTCAACCACAACCAGCCACTAGAGCCCTTTCTGATTTGGGAGCATCAAACACCATCTTCAGTGACAATGTAATCAATAAAACTATACCAACTTGTGAGACAAGAGAGCAAAAGGTACAAAATAAATGAAGCATTTTTATACCAATGGGAAGGTTTTAAACACCAGAAGCTGTCACATTTCATTTTTACACAGGTCTTCTTTTAATAAGACCTTTAAACAACTAAAACGTTTAAATAGAACAGCATATACCATTTGATCAAGACATAATTAGGTATCACTTAAGAAGTTGAAATATGGATTAAGGAAGTTCTTGATAATAAGGATTTGTCTTAATAAAATGGATTTTTCAAAATCCCACTGTAAAGTTAAAAAAGAAAAAGTTAACAGTTTAACTATTTTGTATCCTTATTTAATATTGCTCATATTGAGCATAGGAAGTTCCATGTGAAAATAAGGAAAAGCTTTTTCCCTGTGAGGGTGCCAGAGCATGGCCCAGGCTGCCCAGAGAGGCTGGGGAGTCTCCTTCTCTGCAGACACTCAAGAGTCTCGTTCCTGTGTGACCTGGTCTGGTGATCCTGCTCTGGCAGGGGTTGGACTGGATGAGCTTTAGAGGTCCCTTCCAACTCCTAACATTCTGCGATTCTGTGATTCCCACACATGTCCAGCAGTAAAACTATAAATGGTATTTCATGAAAGCAGCTAACAGGACATTCTGCCAAATGAGTTTGAAAAGTAAATAGAAAAATGTGGCAGAATGAAATTCTCGTTTATCAAAATCATCTCAGTTCTTCAGGTAATGCAGAAACACAATCGATTTTCAACTGAGCTGGTGTGTCTGTTGGTATCCTTTGTAATATTTTAAGCCCTAGATACTTTAATAATGTAGTATAAAGTTTGCAAAAACAGCATAAAAGTGAAGCTTGTACATTCTCATTTTTAGCATGAACTTTTACTAAAATTTTATTATAAACTGAATTTTAGTCTTAAAATTAAAATATTCAGAAGACCAGTACTGCTGTACATAAAAATGGAAAAAGCGTAAGAATTAGCTGAACAACTCCTGCTCAAAGAGGTGGGGGGAAAAACACCACCAAGAAAAAAAGTTTGTGTTTCTGCAAACTGTTTTCCCATTATCTCCTTACTAGTTCTTCCAGTGCTAAAAAAGATATAATGACACATATTTCTACTAACCCATATTAAAAAAACCAAAACAAACCCCAAAACAATCACACACACAATCCTCTTGCCTCAGTTGGCGTTTTCACTTGTCTTGTTTCTCTCTGAATTCCCTGGTGCCTAATAAAGATTGAGTGGCAGCTTTTTCTGCAATGTGAAACTTAACAGGATGCCTTCTTGCAAGCTTGTCACCTACTCTCATGAAATCTGGAACGACTAAACTAATTTAAATTGGCCCACTGATATGAAAAATTATGGCAGGGATGACAGAAAATCACAGATATACAAGGACAGACAAGACATAGGATATTACTGCATTAAACCTGGCTTCCTAAGTCCACAAGTCTAAGAAAAGGATTATACACATTTTCTTACCAATGAAGCGTAACAGATTTTGCCATGCCGTGTTCACATCACTGGTATTCTATCTATGATAGCAGATTTAAGGAGATACCTCACTACACCACACAAAATCACTCCGCATCCTCCCAGGCCCACACATTCAGCTAGTTGGAGCTGTCCCTGGAATAACAGAGAGAGATGGCTACACCCATCTCCTGCAACAGTGGGCACCCAAGCTGAGACTAAACACGGAATCTAAATTCTCTTCATTGCTTTACCGTTTTCAAGTAGCAAGAGAAGACAAGACCAGGGATCTTGCAAGATCTGACCGGACACAATCAGAACCGTCAATACAAAGTATAAAACTTGGTCCTTGGGAGTAACATAATTGCAACACATATAGGACTACCAAAGCCAAGGCAAGAAAACAAGTGTGTGCTTTAGATAAGCAAATTATGATTATTTACCTGAACTGAGTCACACTGTAATGAGACAAACTGCAATGATGAAACGAAAGACTGAGCTAAGCTATTTTTAGGGCAAGACACAGGCCTTCTACTAGGCCAAATGAATTCTTACAATATCACGAGTACTTCCTAATAAGTATCATTTGCCAATTAAACTCTGAGACTACATCAAGATTTTGATTTATGAACTCCTAAAAGGCTGAGGTACTACAGTAAGCACTTGCTATATATTCCAGAATATGAAAGCTGCATTTAGACAAGATATTTCAGTTGGTGGAAGACAGCAAACACTGGCTTTTCAGGACTGAAAAGAGGTGAGGAAGACTCGTAGTTTCCACAAGGATCTGTTGTTCATTATTATAAATTACACCCAAAATTACAACACACCTCCAATGCTAATAATGAGTTTGATCGCTCTCTAGTCGAAGCCTATGTATGTAGTACCAAAAATGCTATATGCCTATTTATTAAGAGTTATGGTAAAGCATTTACTTCAAAAAGACAGCAGTTAAGATATTCTCCTGTGAGTGACTGTCTAGAATACTTTGGACTATATCTGTCAAAAATAATGACCCCAAAATAAAAAACAACAATTGATAAAAGTGAAACCTTATTAGTAATAATAATTTCAAGACTCAAGAGCTCTCTATATAGCTCAATTATAGGTGTATATATATATATATATATATCTATCTCTATCTTAATGAACAGAAATTTTAGTAATTTATCAGAGTAATAATCATCATTTAATAATAACCTTTAAAAGAAAATCCTGTAAACAAAAGACCACAGCACAAACACACAGTCCAGCTACTCAGGTAAGGCACTTTGTGCTGAGAAGACCTTTAAAAAGGTGAAAGCAATGTGAACATAATGTAAGATTTACAACACATTCTTTACTAATTTTGGGGTTTTTTTCCAATCCTGTATTGCAAACAAGTAATCTGATACACACAGATACATACATCATTGTCAAGCGTTCACTAAACGAAGACTTTTCACTTAGACTATGTAATATCTCCATCTGAGAACAGATCAAGTAGCACGATTAAAATGCTGAATGATATCTAACCCCCCCAAATATGTGATAATGATACAAATACACTTCTGTTCTTTCAGTCACAGAAGTTTAAAATGGTAATCTAATTACATTGCAAGGCTGACTGATTTTCTTAAACCAAAAAATTCTCCGGAGAAGTTTCCTGAGCAGGAAGATAGTTCAGAAACAAAATGTTAAACTGTGTTAAGACCAAGCAGCAATTTGGAAGCCTCTAGCTACTGTTCAATTTTCAAACCTGCTTTCAATGAAATGTGTTTATATGCTAATCTCCAAGTCAATTTGGCCATGTCTGATTACAGCAGAGAACTAGATGCACATGATAAGAAAAAAGTTTACTTAAATTGATATATGTAATTTTTGACAGTGATTACATAATAATTTCCAGAACGCACTGAGTTTTCAGCCACATTTAATATGAAAACAGAAGTCATATCTTTAACATTTCTTTTAGAATGTACTCTTCTGGCTTCTCTTAATGCTTGCAATAAATTCAATTCCTAGAGAACAAGTGGTTTTTATTAAATGGCAATGGTCAGTCTATGGATCTACTAGCAAAGCATCATAGCTTGTGCACCTGTTTTACATTTTATTACAAACACAGGTCATTTGAAATTAGGAAGCATGCCTTACAGGGACATCCCAACCAGACATTGTTTAGGCTTGACCACCAATCACTTCAAAACCACAGAGAGAATTAGAAGAGTGATAGTAACTGTCACTGCAAAAAGGGAGCAATGTATAATTAAGCTACTTAAGAAGAAAACGAACGTGAAAAAGGCTGAATCACAACAGTGCCACCTACAGTAAAGAACATTATGGAGAAAAAAAAATAGATCACTGTTCAGGCAGAAAATTAACCAAGTCAGAACTCAATAAACACAAACCGATTACATTCAAAAAACCTGAAATCTAATAACATTACGTACATCACTACAAGTTTTATACAATTGAAAAATTAGTCACTGTAGATGAAAGCACCTTATTAAATCTGAATAAATATACCACTGGTTTTCCTATTTAAAAGCCTTCCCTAAACACAAAAATTAACATGTTTCTGAGGCTCTAATTCGTCATTTGCTTTTTTTTTTTCTAAAGAACAAGGTAAGAGCCGTGTGGCAACAGGCAGAGAACAGCTGAAGACTTACCTTGCATTCTACTACACTCTGATCCGATTCACACGTAACATAGATTTCATCAACTGCCCGTCTAAGATTGTCAAACAGAAATGCCCAGTATCGAGCTCGAAGATCAACTTTTCGAGGCTGTCTTGTTTTTGTTGGGCTTTTGTCAAAGTTTTTATCTCCAGCTGTTCCTGCTGTTAATTTACAGTCTATAGTAGTGCTCTGCAAAAGATACAATGGAAAAGGAAAACAACAAATGGAAGTACAGAAAGGGTGTTGTATGTGCAACACACATTTTCAACATATTCAAAACTTTTCACTGAAGACTACATCAGCCTATTGACTTGAGTTTTAATAAAATTCACTTTCTTATCTTAAATATATGCAGCAGCTATATAGAACTGGATTCTGTTTCTTTGACATTTATAACCCAACATTCACACTGCACGACAGTACAAGATATTCTGCCTCCTGGCACATTGTAAAGTTACATTTTCTAATTATATATCCTGTATTAATTATTCTGACAAGTATGTGCATCCAGAGAAGAAAATAACATTTTACAGATTATTACAGCAGCAATATTGCATCACAGTTAAATTCTATTACCATGATATTACATATAACTTTACTGTTTTTAAACTTTCATTCTAATTTATGAGCATTAATGTCAGTGAAATGCTGATGTGGCTAGCCCTGTGATCAATGTGTTACGGCTACACTGCAGAGGAGATGCCAGCAAGCACTGAACTAGTTACAAAACGCAGCTTTCACACTTTAGAAGAGTACTTGTACTAAGATTTCCACTCACCATATTGTTAACATTTCAAGCTCAGTTCAACCCAATGCAAGTACTGTGCCAATGAATCAGGTTGCTCCTACGTACACCAAGCCTGAAAGCGTCCTCATGGTGTTTTAAGTTGTAATTTAACAGCTTTAGCTACAACAAATCTGTTGTTTGACTTTTAGTGTTAATGTGCAGGCTAAATGATCTAGTCCTACTCTGCTGCACATATGCAGAGAACTGCCAATATGCTGACTGTGATGGGAGCAGAGGGGGAATGCTAGCACAGACAGGAACCACTACATACCTACTTGGAAGTACTGCTATGCCACCTCAGCGTTATTTAGCTACTGAACTTGTGCATTCAGCTCACTCACTCATATGGGGATGTGTCTCCTTGACAGAGATACACTGTCATCTACACAGGATATTCCAAAGGATGCTGAAGCGTGCCTATTTGACTGAAAACACCAAATCAGCACTTGGCTCCATGACACTGTTCTTATTAAACTTAAAATTCTCCCCCACAACAAAGAACAAGCAGAAAAAAATCCTGCTACAGGGCCAGACTTCTGTAAGATTCTGGATTCCACAGCAGCTACATGGATAAGCACCTCCAGTCAACCCAAAGTAATGCCCCACTGTGTGCCATCTTGTGATCAAGGCACTAGCTACATGCTACAGTAGTATGCTTTTTTGGCAAGTTTTTTTAAATTAACGCATTCATTTTAATAGTGCCTTTAATGCAGTTCCCATGCATTGGTCCACTGTGGCACAGGTCTCCAGAAAAATCAATTCTTACTGGAGTATGTTTGGAGAACTACTACAAAATTCCATTCTAAAAACTCTACTTTTGGTGATTGAACAAAAACAATCAAAACCAACATTCACAAACCAGTACAGAGAGTTTACAATTAGAGTATCGAATCACTAACTAGAAATACTGTAAATAGCAGAACAATTGACTGGGCTTCAAGCCCTTTTGTGCCCTGGGCTGGGCATGTTGGGCTGGGAAACATTTTGCACCAAAAGATAAGTTTAATGGCAGGTAAGTTTATACTTGGAGACAGAGAATTGTTACAGAAAAGTCATTTTAGACCACAGGCAACATAACATAATCAGAAACTGTAGCATAGTTGAAAGTACTTTTAAGGAAGAGCTATAAAAATATTTTTATGGTGAAGAGACCCAAAGATGGTACAAAGTCTAGAGAAAATTTTCCTCATTCTCCTTAAGAGGATCTTTGTTTCATGTGAATTCCTCTTGAATTCCAACAAATTGTGCCTAAGCCGCAAAAAGTTCCCTGCATGTTTAGGAGAGATGTAAATGAACTTGTACGTCTCATGCTGAAATTACAGAATGGCAAAGTAGCCAATAACCAAATTATTTTTTTGAATCACTGTATTTAAGAGTGTAAGTGCCTTTCTTCTCCAGATTTCAGAGGCCTTATTTGATAAATTCACATCATAAACACAGCTTCCTGTTAGAATGGAAATGAAATCTGACACAAATTCGAGTGAATTAGTGAATTCGAGTTGTGTTTCTTCAGTAGCCTCTTTCTCTGGGTTCCAGTCTGCTTACTACCCCCAGCACTCTGACTACATGGAGCACACAGCATTAAACAGAGCAATTCTGCTTTGTAATTAGGGAAGTAGACACAGTGCTGTAAAAATGGTTATGCTCTCATCTACGTTTTCGTTCACATTCTAATTCTTCTGTAAGAAGGGGAAGAATGGGAACCAAGATGCACAGACACTTCGTAGTCCAATTCAAACCTTAACTGCACCCACCAGGAATGCACTATGTTTCTATAGTATAGTGTTAGTATAGCAATCCTACACAGAGCCTAACAATCAAGTAAATAACAATCAAGTATTCTCCTGAAAAATCACTACTTGCGTAATTCCAAGTGACTAAACCACACAGAACCCAAACTACACAGCATGTCACTCTTACTCAAAAGGTTGAGCTTAAATCCTTATTCCACCTTCACAGAACACGACAACCAAGATACACAGTGTTTGTAACATACTAGTACATGAAGAGAGAGTACAACCTTAACAGCTGCTAAACTAAATTGGGAAAATAACACGCCCATGTTTTAAAGTTACAAATACATCTCTACGAGAGCAGAACATTTTTTCCTTTTTTCTTTTAACCAAGAATAACATCTTCCATACGCCATATTATCAAAATCTGACAGACTGTCTCAAAATACTAAATAGCTAAAGCCATACTAATCCATTAATCAAAGTAACCATCAAAAATACTTAACATGCAGAAAGATTGGGCTATTACTTTATTAATGTAATAAAGATTGCCACTCACATAGAAAAAACTGTTAAAAATACGAGCAGGTTTTTTTGACAATTCTCATTCAGACTTGCTTTCCAGTCATAACTCTCAGAACATTTACTCACCTGGACTCGGGGTGGGGTGGGAAGTATTAGCCATTAACATGAGGTCAGGAAATAAAGCATCTCCTTAAACTAAAAACTGGACAGAAAGGTAGCCTTTGTATAAGTGGAATGCTTAGAGGAAGAATAACCTGTATCATTTTATTGTTGAACAGTATCTTCCCTTAAAATAACTTTGATATCAAAATGTCATAGATCCGAAAGTTAAGAAATGCCAAAAGTAAAGGCTGAGGAAGATAACCTACATTCTGGCATTTTTTAACCTCTGAATGCTTTACTTTGAAACCTGTATACTTTAAAAATGCAATATGTGAATAGTTTTATGTATGTATCAGTCACCCAATAATGTATCAATATCACAAAACATTTTTATGTTGAAAATTTTATGTCATAACCAAAATAAAAAATGAGTAGATACCTGTTTCGCAGTCTTGTGTGTTCCTTGAGTTGCCCTCTTTGTTTTTCCACCAGCTTGCCATTTTGATTTTCCTGTGGGAGAAGCAACAGTTTTAATCAACAACAACTTTAAGTAGAAAGCACATTCTACAGTGCACATATCCCATCTTGCAATGTACTGACACAGGCACAATTTAAGAGTGAAGAGGTTTGTAAAACCGTATATTCCAAATAGATCCTCCACAGTTCAGGCTGTGGATAATGCCATAGAACACACAGAATGGAAAAAAAATAATTACAAAGAAAGGCAAGAATTACAGACTGCATTTCACAGAATCACACAGAATTACTGAGACTGGAAAAGACCTCTGAGATCATCAAGTGCAGCCTATGACCTAACACTACCACATTGGCTAGACCATGGCACTAAGTGCCACATTCAGCCTTTCCTTAAACACGTCCAGGGACGGTGACTCCACCACCTCCCTGGGCAGCCCATTCCAATGCCTGATCACCCTTTCCTTCAGGTTATGCCCTCTCATCTTGTCACTAGTTGCCTGGGAGAAGAGCCCAACCCCCACCTGATTACAGCCTCCCTTCAGGAGTGATAAGGTCCCCCCCGAGTCTCCTCTTCTCCAGGCTAAACACCCCCAGCTCCCTTAGCCTCTCATTATAAGGCTTTCCCTCTGGTCCCTTCACCAGTCTTGCTGCTCTCCTGTGGACCTGCTTCAGCACCTGAATATCCTTCTTGAAGTGAGGGGCCCAGAACTGTATACAGAACTCCAGGTGAGGCCAAACACAAGGATACAAAGATAACCTACCTTTCAGTGCTCAGTGCCTCTGAAAATCATATCATTACAACCTACATGCCATATGATACCACTTTACTATATAGATTTAAAAAAAGCCTGCTCTTGAATGACTGTTCACTCAGATTATTACAGAATTAAAACAAGGAATAGCTTTCTTCAGAAAAAGATACCCAGTAATTTAGTCTTTCTCAAACAACCTACCAGCAGATTTATGTATTTTCCACAAAAAAAGATGGGGATAAACAGAACTTGGGACTGGATTCAGGTAGCCAAAGGAAGAGAGAGAAACAGTCATAGAGCATGAGTCAGTCCCCTTAAGATCTGAAATGCTTTCTCAAATGTACCTGTCCCCCCCTCTACTGCTTATATGAAGTGACTTTAGCAACCATGCTTCCAAAATCAGTTTAAACAACCACAGTCAGAAAGGATGATTTCAGGTCTCAGTGCTGTGGTGGTGGCCATTTCTTAACAGATTGTTATCTTTGCATAGATAAATTTGTATTAGCCTCGACCTACCTGACATGTTTGCATGTAATCTTTGAGATTTGCTCAGGGGTAACTTTTATTCCTCCCAACTTAGCATCCAACTTGCACAACATGAAAATCACAGGATCCAATTACCAGAAACGTAAGCAAGTAAGACAAAATACTATGGCAGGAGAATTTTCTTACACAGATTACATCTAAGTAAAAGTTTCAAGATTTTTTAGCTGAACGAAGCCAAGCAATTAAATGCATTAGTTGAATATAGTTCCTTCCTAGACCACAGAGATCATTCTTGAATTTCAGAATTATCCAGTTGTGTTTTTAACAGTTCTTAGACCAAATTCCCTAACATAGCCCAGATGTTTTACATTGCTCTGGTTATGTAAAGCAGCAGTAAAACTGTCTTAATCAAGCAGTTGTGCAGCTGGTTTACATCACTAGCTATTCCAGGGAACAAGGCCTTTAATTTTAAAACAAATTAAAAATTCTTTGCTTGATAATTCATTTTTTAAATGCTACATTAGCCAAAACAACAGGTACAAATTAATCTAATGAACTCAATTCAGCAGCATTCAGGAAAAGAATTCATTCAGCTACCTTATGTATAAAAACTTCCTATTCACTAAAAAGCTTAAATTGTGGATCAGTTCCATGTCAGAATTACAATAACTAAAATATTTCAATCACGAGAGTCTCTCTTCTGAGATGATTTACATTTTGCAAAGACAAGATTTTGAATGCAATGACATATAGAACTTGCACACTGAAAAGGCTTACAAACAAGAATGGGTATGTTAAAATTAAAAAGGGCAGACAAACACGATAAAATGTTTTTGTCTCTTTCGATTCTACCAAAAAACCAAAACCAAAAAACCAAAACCAAAAAACCAAAACCAAAAAACCTAACCAAACCAAAAAAAAACCAACAACAACAAAAACCAAACCAAAACACAACAGAATACTAATCCATCATTTTAGGCATGTCTATGTAAGGCAGATGCTTGGAGAAAACAAAACTTGCATAAATACCAGGTTTTGCAAACTTAAAAGCAAATAATGTGTGGCAGGGACTAATTTTTTCTTAAGGTATATGGGCCAAAAAGCATTGCCTTTCAGCAGCAGACACATTTCCAAGCTTTATTAGTCTTTCTCTTCTCATAAGTGCCTCTGGTTATTAGAAGATGTCTCCCTTTATGCTTTTGTCCTTTTATATTCACAAGAGCACTGCTCAATGGTTATGCGTCTGTCCAGTGACTACTGATATGCAACTATACAGTATCACCATTGCTATGAGAACCATAGGAACTCAATGACATATGAAGAACATTACTTAGTAAGAATTTTCCAAATTTTAAGGAAAAAACAATAGAGACCAAAGATTATAATCTCATTTGCTATTAAGTTGCCAATGTGAAATATATGAAGTAGCAAAATTCCACAGCATTCAGGCAGCTACAGTTGTACTTTACACTTGAAGTCCATCTCCTCTCTGTCTAGTAATTAAGTATGAAGTGCAGAGAGTTTAGTTTTCTGTGACAGGAAGTCTTCACAAATTATAAGGTGCCAGTATCTTAAAAAAAAAAAGCCACAGATTTTGAAAATAGTTTTATTAATATTTTAAACTAACAATTTCAAGAATCATCCCTCTCATCTCTCTCTTTTGGATAGTTTTACTGAAATTAGAAATGTGGGAATAGCCATTAAATTTAGTAATTAAGAGCAGCCCTTGTTTCTGTTCTCACTATGGTAGAGATCAACTGCGTATGTTGTTTCAGTGCCTTGGACACTGTTCATCATCAGACCTTCAGCAGAAACTATAACAGCTTTCAATTATATTTCTTTTCATGTCCGTGAATGAATCTGTGCATAAAATTGGGTAAGCATTCTGTTTTCCTCCAGTACTTATACACAGTGTGATAAATCTGTCACCTCTCTTCCATGTTATCTATGAAACCTGCAAGTTAGTCTACATTATAGTGCCACTGCTACATATAACCAGTCTGTACTACAGAACCTATTTTACTGGCCCAGCTGATACCATTTTTCTAAGAGTACAGTGCTAGGGATCTGGAGAAACAATTGCCTTCAAGCATGGATATAACCAAAATTTTCCACGTTTTTCCATCTCCAGATTGAATTACAGCAATACATTTAGCACAAAATTACCTTTACAAATCACTGTCACTGTCTCATCCAGAATATAATGGCCCTGTATTCACCCACCAGTCCTAGACTGAATTCCCATTCATTTCAGTGAAATTCAAGGTTTGAAACTTAAGAGCCTTAAAGAATATCCTTTCCTTCAGGTTATATTCTGCCAGTTACAATCAGGTCCGATGCTGCTAGGGCTTACACACAATGTTTTCAGTCACGACTCTTACAACTTCCTTACTTGGCCAAAGAAAGGCAAGTTCATCACATACTTGGATTATACTGCAGGCTCTCCAAAGTGTGCCAGGTGTCCTTCAACCAATAAAATATGTTTCCTTCCCCTGAACTCCTTAACCTACAAATGAATTCTATACGGCGAGAGCCTAAGTGATTTTAAACTAATAGGAAATAAGAAGGGAATGGTCACAAATACAAGATTTTCCAATATTTTGACACACCTCTTAAAGTTCCAAAGGTACCTTACCATCTATTAACATTTCAATGTCAAGCCTCTGGGATGTTTTAACTGTTACAAATACAATAGCTTAGATTTTGCAATAAACTTCATGCATAGTGCTTATCTGCATGCAACGTCTCAAATTTCATGCTATTCATATAAAATAATTACAAAGTAAAAACTTCTGAGATCCTCTATTAGAATGATCACAGCTTTCCAAGGGGGACAAGATCTAAGTGACTGCAATAGACGACTCGCAGCCACGGGTTAGGAACACAAATTTAATTCTGGAGACAGAATATCTGACTAGTGAATTTTTCAGAGTTATAAGGCTCTCCTCCTAGTACACAAAGTCAACTGTACTTTTAATTAGTCTGTCCAACAGAATCTGCTGCATATTAATGAATTCTGTGACGGAGTACTTGAATTTCAACAGTTGAAACGCATTAACAGTAACTCTCTCTTCTAGACTATTGCCACCACGTTTTGCATTTTCTCATGTCATTGATCTGTGTTCATAATTATAATTTCAGATCTGACATAACAAGGGTTCATGCTGCTCCAAAACATCTAACAAAAGTGTCATCTGCCATTCCAGAAATCTCGTTCCTTTTTAAGGCAGTATTTCTCATTGATGGGAACTATATATTTCCATTAAGGAATTAGAAGGTTTTGATTGCAATGCTTTTCATTATTGTTCTCTTACCTATGTCCTCTATACGAAATAAAGTCTTTCAGAGGGAAGGTTAAATAGTAAGAAGGATACAGGCACACAATTTTTAAAGGAAATAGAGAAAGAAAGAATACAAACTGAAAAAACAAATCCAGCATTTTAATTTATGAACCCTCTTGTAACAGTACCACTAGTAACAGCAAATGCCCATGCCCTCACTGTTTCTGCAGAAAAAAAATCATCATCATGAATTACAGTATAGAATATAAAATGTTAAATCCCACACTGTTACTGCCAAAGCAATACCCCTGAACATTACGAGCAGAAGAAACCACCCAAAGACAAAATTCTGCTTTGTACAGAAGTGTTGCAGCATTGACTCGGGCAATCTGAACCTTTGGCCTGATTTACACAACCCCTGAGTAAGTTAGAATTGTCCTAATTCATAGTGTTGTGGTATCATTCCTCAGGGGTAAAATACATACTGAAAGATCAGTATAAAATGAAACAGAGCTTACTGACACCAACATATACACCCTCTATGCCAAGACAAGAGTCAAGAGGTAAAGGATCTGGCTCTGCCAGACTTTCATTAGCAAGTTCATGTCCACAGGGAAATTTTCCATCAGGCAATTATCAGATTCCTTGTATTGTGCAAAAAGGTCAGCCTGTGATTTAAAAAGAAGCATCAGTGACAAAAAGTTTAAAAATTACAATGGTGCTAAAAAAGCCAAAAGAAGTGAATTTTAGTACATGAATTTTAATTATCATAAAAAACAACTATTTAATGAAGGCTAAAATATTAATTTTTACATCCATGCTTCATGTTTTGGCAGAAAACGTTAAAATTTGGAGCAAACATTCATCTAGTACAATCAATCACTTATTTTAAAGGAAAACGTTTTACTTGGAAGTTTCTAAAAGAGTATTACAAGCCACGTAGTAGTATCGTGTAACTCAGACAAAACTGTTCACAGAAATATCTTTTCTACTAGCAGAATCACAGAACAGCTGAGTTGGAAGGAACCTCTAGAGATCATCTAGTCTGACTTCCCAGCTGAAAGCAGGGTCAGCTAGAGCAGGATGCCCAGGACTACATCCAGTGTAGGTTTTGAGCATGTCCAAAGAAAATATTGTCACTGCTTCTCTAGACAACTTGTTCAAGTGTTCAACCACCCTCAGAGAAAAAAAATAAATAAAAATTTACTTTTAGGTACTCCTGCCTAAGTCTCAAAAGTAGCAGAACCTTCACAAAAATACTTGAGATTAAGTCCTCAGAAACAGCATTCTCACATCTGGAACAGCTTGAGCAGTATAAAAGTTGAAGTCAATTCCAGGCTCCTTAAGTCATCATGCCACAAGAGAATACTACAACAGTAACAAAACTGTTCTGAGGACTCACATTATGGAAAACTGTCCTCACATATCCCCTTCCTTAAAGATTCTTCACAGATGTTTACCACAGACTAAAGTGATACTAAAAGAAACTTCCAAACTTATTTGTTTTAGAGCATAGAAGACAATTTGGAGAGTTGGACTGTTCTAAGCCACCCCCATAATGCTGAATTACCATGTTAAAGATCAGTTTTGAACAGCCATTTCAAAATCAAATATTTTAAGAAAATGTTACTGTTTTACACAAGTATCTTGATAATTTCAGCAGAACTATCTTAGATGTTGCTTAAAGATCAAATTAAAACATTTTTTCATCTGCTACTGTGAAGGTTTTATAAAGTGATCTGTGAACTGCAGGGTGCATTTCGTGAAAAAGCTTTAAAATTATACTAAAATGTACACTAAAATATTTGGAGAAGTCCTATGTTTCCATACGAGCAACTCCAATGGACAAGGGAATGCAAGCAGAAAAGTCTGAGGGAAGACTGTTGAATACAAACCATCATCTTCTTTGTTTTCCAGTGGAACACTCCATGCAATCAGGTTCCTTGCTGTACGTCCTTCTTCTGCAACTATTTTCCTCACTTTGTCGTGACTATTTGAACGTTGGAAAGAAGCCTGAAAACAAAAAATATAGGGCCGGAAAACATGTATGTATATAAATTTTTATTTTGATACGTTGATTTAATCCAATATGCGGTTAAACCATCCAAAGCGGGTGCACGAGAACTGAATTTTCACTAAATACCTGAAACGGGTTTACACACACATTTTCACAGCCAACAATTTTTCTGTATGATAAGCAGATTGAAGACAAGAACCTAGAAAGTATTTCCTGGCAATCAAAGTTTGCTATTACTGGAATGCTGCAGCTGTTCAAAGACAAAATGAGAAACACTGAGGATGAACTTCATTTACCTAATAAACATATTTCTTTGCACTTGCAAAATACACCATTGCAAGACCTTTGAAACCAAATATATTGAGAAATATTTGCATCAACTGACAGACGTCAAATAGATAAAATCTTGCCTCTTCTATCAAGCTACTCCTCAGAAAATAATTTGAAACAAAGCCAAACTATATACTGCAATGCTAAATTTATGTTAAATTTATGTACCGTGATAGCACAAAACTGCTGACCAAGTTATCTTTAAACACTGACAAACTTAATCACAAAGAAGTTACATAAATCTAAACACTATTTTAGGCATGAACACTGATTTTCTACAGCACTAATAAGGTGATGCCTTTTTGCTCTTTTTGTTCTTACCATCATACCACTCAAGCCTGCAACCACTTGCTTTTATAGTATATCATTAGAAAGATAATACAGTAAAAATTAATATAGCAGCTGAGAGGATATAATTTATTAAGGTGGTAGGAAAGGCACCACAAATGAGAAACTACTTTTACTTAAATGCTTACTTAGTAATATTTAACTTAGGTTTCTGACGTCCAGATTTCCTCAACTACTTGTTTCAAAGCCACAGTGTGCCATCTAGTGCTCCACAGACCTACCTGGAGATGTCACCATGTAATACAATGAAAACAAACAACAACAAGATAGCACTGCTATATAAGTTAACTTTTGGAGAACCTAAAGGAATAAAAAAAGGTAATTAAATATTCTGGCCCAAAGATACCCAAGTAAAGCATATGAAAAAACAGGATCTCCACTGAACTGGTTCTAGTCTATCCTTATTCTGTACAATTAACTGACTATTCCAACTAGGAATTTTTAGTAAGAGTTACTGTTTCTGCTGAATCAAGTTTGGTTTGGATTTTTATTCCCTCGTTGCTTAACAACACACTTTCCATCATCAATGTATCACCTAAATATCAACAAATCTCATATAACTGTTTTAAAGTAACTTTAAACTACTGTATAAACTCCCAACTGATGGTAGCTTACTTCAGAACAGAGTAAAATAATTTTAACTTAATCATTTCTGAAAAGCATCTGTCTTAAAACAAAAGAAGAATGTTCAGACTGCATTTTGCATTTATTTATTCTCAAATCTTCAAGAAAAAAAGACCAAAACACTCAGCTGGAAGCAAATCTAATTTGTGACATCCCCAACTGCCAAAAATTAAATAAGTACACAAATAAATCTTCCCCCATTTATCGCATCTTTTCTTTTAAATTCTCCACCAGCAAACAGTGTTCACTTGGCACACTCTAAAAAATATTTAACTGTGGCTTTCCTAGAGCATAAGCCCACTCATTCTTGTCCTACACAGAGTACTTAGAAGTCATCTGATTTTTTTTCTTTCCTATTATTTTTATAGCGTTATGTTCCATTTCATCCTTCATTGGTCTTACTGTCTTCCAGGCTTACCACCCCTATTCCTTTAATCCCTTTTCTCTTACTTTGCAGACCTCAAGTTTTCTGAATCAGAGCATTTATGGTTTTCTCTTCCAGAAATCAGAATCAGTCTCGAACTGATTCACATCTGTCTTTGAAATACAATGTCCAAAAGGAGATACAAATATTTCAACAAAGCCTTTCTAAATACTAAACACTGTGGACAGATTATTTACGTCTGCAGATGATACTCCCATTTAATCATCTCAAAATGATGCATACGTTTGTTTCTTTTTTTACAGTATGACATTACCTTTTGATCACTTATGATATAATCACAACACACATGTCATGTCACACACAAATTAGCACAGCTTACACAGCCACAGAGTACCAAAGCCTGGAAGGGACCTCTGCAGGTCTAGTGCAAACCCCAAGTCCCCATGCCCTGGTCAAAGCAGACCCAACTCTTCCTAATATATAAGCAGAATTTCTCTTGTTGCACATACGACCTTCTATAATCCCTCTGCACAAATGCTGCCCAGACAGCTGCTTTCCATCCTTACTTCCAGAGATCATTACTCTCATATAAGTGTAAAACTTTGCATGAGTCCACACCAAACTGACCTTTTAATTTATTTTTTCCATTTTTTTTACAAACCAGAAAGGCTTGTAAGCAGAAGTATCTCAATATGACATTTCCAAATACTCTGTATCATGAAACTGCAGCCTGACTAAAAATTCTAGTCTTCTTAAGTTAGACATCAGTCAAAAGCAAGCAACAAACCTTAAAGAAGATCTTAACAGGATAGTTAGCAAAAATGAAGTGCACAGCCCCAAAGAAGTGTTAACTATTGTGCCAAAGGCCCTATCGACACTGTCTTTTCATTTGACTAGCCAAGAGCAAGCTTTAATACCCTCATTCGCAGGAGTGAAGTGACACTGATAGGTAGATTTCTGACTGCCTCCTCAACCTGAATCCCTCCTATTTGCTAGTTACCTTCTTCAAAGTGCTCTGGATACAATCCTCTGTTAAGCAAAAGGAGTGATTACAAATTTGTTGAGCCTTAAACAGTAGGTTTAGTCTATACTGCCTCTTCGCATAGCTATAAACATTAAAACCTTTTATGAGGATTCTTGTTTTAATGTTGATATACATAAATACATTGCTGTAAACAAACCCCCTAGTTTCATACACTGAATTCTCGAAGAAAACTACTTCAGCTCTAACCTCAGCTCCTACAAGGGACACCATTCTATTAGTAACTAAACTTTTGTCTTACACTAGAGCATCGGTGGGATGAAAGCAGTTTAAAGTGGGAAATAGCTGCAACAGGTGTCTTAAAGTTAAAAAAGTACTAATATAACTAGAAATAATACAAAAACTGAATAACCAAATTTCTTCTACAGTAAAATTGATTTTTGAAAGTTTCTCATCATTGTGTTAATAAATAAAACTGATTCAGTTCCTAGAATCAATACTTTCAGAGAAGGTACAAATAAACCAATTTATCAACATGAAAATCGAGTTTTTCTAGCAGTAGGAAAAATCCTACCACACAGTTACAGTAGTTGAACATCTTACCATCATGTTATAGCCTTCCTCCACATCAACAGGCTCATTTATTACATTTTTGGATGACCCCATTGAGTTTTCATACCTGTATCAAAATAAATGAAATTAATCGTTTTCATTTAAACCACTTCTAAAATTAATTTTAGCTTCTCAGCAGCAGTTAAGTCACAGACATCAGATGAATTCAGTAAAGTTTTCAGAAAATAATTTTATTTGTATTGCGCTTTATTAAAAGTACCCAAAGGGTCAAAGGGAAAACGAAAAGATAACCCTACAGAAAATTGTAAGATAGTAAACAGTACAAAGAATATTAAAACTTCAGAACAAATCATTGCATGGACCACTCTAGACTAGAAAAAGGCAAACAGAATAAACCTTCCTGTGATAGAAGACCGGGCAAGTTGGTAGTTAGTTCAGAAAGAAAAATTAATCAGAGACAACAAATATTGTAAATATCCAAAATCTATGTCATCAAATAGGCAGTTGTTAAGATTTGCCCTTGTTTGCATGCGTTAAGACAACCTACTGAGCTTATGAAAAATGAAACATTCTGGCGCTGGTTGAAGGGAGCTGAGCTTTTGAAAACAAAGTATGATTGTATTTGAGCATCACTTCAGATCTCACCACAGACTCTGCATGAGGAGACTTCAGACACTGAGGTATCTTAGAAAAGTGTGCCTTTGCCCACCAAATTAGCTTGATTATAATCAATGTGTAATAAGAACTCATTAAATTGACATATATATTTTAGGAAAGAAAAATGAGGGCCCAAGTATTTTCCCAGTACTGCAGGGCATTTGGAAAGACTTTAGAAACAAGAATCAATTTCAAAAAATGCGTAGAGAAGGCAAACCCTACCCCCGAGTACACTGCAAGACCCACCACACTGTCACATTTTGCAATCAGGATTTTCTCACTGACATTGAGGGAAGACCATCAATTTAGACTATGAACATCATAGTTCTTAAAATCCACTCATACACGTTATGGCAGTTTTTAAGAGCTGACAGGGAGTTTTCTCAGCAGATGTGCCTCTCCCTTCCACAGGAACGCCTCAGTCCGAGTCTCGCGCCTCCAAGTCTCCTCACAGACTGGGAGACTCGCTGCGGGGGGACAGGCCCCTTCCACTGCCAGGCTGAGGCAAGGCTACGAGGGCGCCTCAGCAAGTCGCCCGGCCGAGCTCCCCCTCACGGCAAGGCCTCACCGACACCCATCGGCCACACGCTCT